>NC_091167.1:31628624-31633624 GCF_040958095.1 Procambarus clarkii
TTTTTTTTCCAGCGTGCGTTGACAGGTCACCATGGTTGCTGACGTTGTAAATGTGACGGATAAAACGTGATGTAAGTTTAAATACAAGTGTTGGTACGGTTACAAGTACATTTGTTGGTACAGTCACGCTTACAAGTGCTGATACAAACACATACATGTGTCGGTACGCGCTTCACACACACACACAGACACAGACACACACACACACACACACACACACACACACACACACACACACACACACACACACACACACACACACACACACACACACACACACACACACGGTACGGTTGAGAGGCGGGACCAAAGAGCCAGAGCTCAACCCCCGCAAACACAACTAGGTGAGTACAACTAGGTGAGTACACACACACACAAGGTGTGCGACGAGGCTTGTCCCAGAGTTACGAGGGATGGGATATGAAGAGCGGCTGAAGGAACTGAACCTTACGACACTAGAGAAAAGAAGGGAGAGAGGAGATATGATAGGGACATATAAAATACTCAGGGGAATTGACAAAGTGGAAATAGATGAAATGTTCACACGTAATAATAACAGAACGAGGGGACATGGGTGGAAACTGGAAACTCAGATGAGTCACAGAGATGTTAGGAAGTTTTCTTTTAGCGTGAGAGTAGTAGAAAAATGGAATGCACTTGGGGAACAGGTTGTGGAAGCAAATACTATTCATACTTTTAAAACTAGGTATGATAGGGAAATGGGACAGGAGTCATTGCTGTAAACAACCGATAGCTAGAAAGGCGGGATCCAAGAGTCAATGCTCGATCCTGCAAGCACATATAGGTGAGTACATATAGGTGAGTACACACACACACACACACACACACACACACACACACACACACACACACACACACACACACACACACACACACACACACACACACACACACAGGAGTGTCAGTACACCGCCCCCACCAACAGTGTGTGTGCTATGAACGGCTATAGCTGTGTTTACATCCTTCCCCGGGCCATGACGTCATAGCCTGAAGAGCTGGACATCCCAGCGTGGAGTGAGATGGTCTACAGGACACCAGGGTTCGACCTTCTCACGAAACCTATATTCGACTTTCAACAATCATGGCAGCTTTGTTTAAATTTATTACTTCGATTGCAAGCTTCGAAACAATCCAAGGCAACCGCGTAATACTTTTAAGCTCATTAATTGTTCTATAGATATACGGGCTTCGTAAGATGTTGAGTAAATGATTGAACGAGAATTTCAATGGCGGTGTTCAGCATTCTTAATTTGGGATTTTCCGGCTTATCCGTTGTGAGTGATCAGAGATGGGCGTTTTGTACCTCAAATGCAACAGAAAGCTGGTGGTGGAGTTGCCGTGCTCGCTACCCTCTGAGGGTGTGAGGAAGGCTCCTGGTTGATGACTGGCCACTCACTCACTCACTCACTCACTCACTCACTCACTCACTCGCTCTCGCACACGTCACCACAACTCACAAAGAGAAGCACACACACACACACACACACACACACACACACACACACACACACACACACACACACACACACACACACACACACACACACACACACACACACACTCAAGCAAACTCTATTCATAATTTTAAAATTAGATATGATAGGGAAATGGGACAGGAGTCATTGCTGTAAACAACCGATGGCTAGAAAGGCGGGATCCAAGAGTCAATGCTTGATCCTGCAAGCACAAATAGGTGAGTACAAATAGGTGAGTACACACACACACACACGATTGCAAGTGTGTCTAACTCAATTAGTGTCAATCTAACACCTCAGGCACATATAAATAGGATAACGACAGCAGCGTACTCTACACTGGCGAAAGTTAGAACATCGTTCAGAAACCTAAGTGAGGAGGCTTTTAGGGCGCTTTACACTGCCTATGTGAGACCAGTGTTAGAGTATGACGAGCCGTCATCGAGTCCCCACCTGAAGAAACACATAAGGAAACTGGAAAAGGTTCAGAAGTTTGCGACGAGGCTTGTCCCAGAGTTACGAGGGTATGAAGAGTATGAAGGATGGGGTATGGAAGAGCGCCTGAAGGAACTGAACCTTACGACACTAGAAAAAAGAAGGGAGAGAGTGGATATGATAGGAACGTATAAAATACTCAGGGGGAATTGACAAAGTGGAAATAGATGAAATGTTCACGCGTAATACTAACAGAACGAGGGGACATGGGTGGAAGCTGGAAACTCAGATGAGTCACAGAGATGTTAGGAAGTGTTCTTTTAGCGTGAGAGTAGTGGGAAAATGGAATGCAATTAAGGAGCAGGTTGTGGAAGCAAACTCTATTCACAATTCTAAAACTAGATATGATAGGGAAATGGGACAGGAGTCATTGCTGTAAACAACCGATGGCTAGAAAGGCGGGATCCAAGAGTCAATGCTCGATCCTGCAAGCACAAATAGGTGAGAATAAATAGGTGAGTACACATAGGGGCCTGGCGGTTGAGTGGACAGCGCTCGGGATTCGTAGTCCTAGGGTCCTGGGATCGATCCCGGTGGAGACGGAAACAAATGGGCAGATTTCACCCTGATGTACCTGTTCCCCCTAGCAGTAAATAGGTACCTGGGAGTTAGACAGCTACTACGGGCTGCTTCCTGGGGTGTGTGAGTGTGTGTGTAACAAAAAGGAGGCCTGGTCGAGGTCCGGGCCGCGGGGACGCTAAGCCCCGAAATCATCTCAAGATAACCTCAAGATAACCAAAAGATCCCAACATAATCAGTACGCTTTAAACACGTTAATCCCACCGACTGAGAACCCCCGGAGTGGGTCGGGCGAAGTGGAAAGAATACAGCCCCATCTCGGCAAACAGAAGTCCCCTCGGTAACAGGTGGAATAGCCACTTGTAGAACGACCAACAGGTCCACAACAAACGCCAGACGATAATTGAGGAGCGAGGAACACACCACTACTCGTCCTGGTGTCTAGCACCACACACACACACTCACACTCGCGAGAGTAGACGAGGACTATTGTAGAGAGAATTTTTCGTCGTTAGTGGTGGCTAAACGAACCCAAGTGCGTCTGTAAGAGGACGACAGTGTATAGGAATCCTGTGTGCAGTGATAACCGTGATAAAAGTCATATAATTTGGTGAATTTTTTATTTCAAATACCTGGCAGCGAGGAGCCAGATGGCTTGTTGACACAAACAATTTATGAATTGGAAAGATGTTTGTAGATAAAGTCAGAACACTAAATAAGAAAACTGAAAAGTTACAAATGTAATTAGTGTGAAAATAAGCACAGATATTATAAAAAAAATAGAATTTGCATGAATAGGAGCCGCGTTGGAAACACCGCGTCAACAAACCTGACTGTGCTCTGGGCTCTCACAGCACCGCTCCTGTGTCAGGTAAGTCCACTACGGGCTCACCATAGCCCGTGCTACTTGAAACTTGTTCCGATTTTTTTTTTTTTTTAATTTTTCCCCGAGGGGCGAGTTTATTGGGCAGCGCCACTCATCTTGTGAGTGGACACACCGCCACAGCAGCATGTACAACACTCCTCAATAGGAAGAAAACCCGCTGGGTTGTTCATCCTATCACTTGTACCCAGACACAGCTGGGACTTGCTTAACTGTCTCAAATGAACAGCTCACTTGTTCCGAGTAGCTGAATCTATAACAACAACAACATGTGCTCTGAGGTCTCCAGGCTTGGTAAGTCAACCTCGGCCTAAAGCTTTTTCATTTAGCGTTGAGGAATAGTCATTTCTACATTCATATTAATATAAATTCATATATTAAAAAAATAAAGGTAGATAACGAGCATGTCATGTGCCTCTGATGTTGTTGTTGTTTAGAAACAAACACACAACTACTCCTCCCCCCCTAACTTTACACCACCTTCCCCCCCCCCTAACTTTACACCACCTTACCCCCCCCCCTCCTCCCACACTAAGCCTACCCCTCCCCTGCCCTGCCCCTCTCATACACCTACCTTTTTCCAACTCATCCACCTCTTCAGAGAATACTTTATGTAACGACGTTCACTACAGCACAAACATTGACGTACTAAACAGATAGTAGAATTTTGTACTATTCACCTTATAAGAGTCAGAGAAAAGTAAGCTAGAAAACTAACACATATTCCTAGGGCTAGTATAGCACATATATGTACTATATTAGGCTTCTGATAGCGTGTATTAGACCTAGGAAGGTTAGATTAGGCTAGCTTAGTTTGTCTTTGCAACATTAATAGAAAAAAAGTTTCGGTTTGTCCAAATTCAATAGTACGGATTTCTACTTTCTAATTGCGTTGTACGTCGGTATATGTACTATGGTCCTCATCCTTCCTATAAGTACTACCAAAAACAGGAGGATGGGCTGCCTTTTTTTAGGGGGGGGGGTGGCGACGGTTGACTAATGAGGATGGAGAGGCACAGGCGAAGGGAGAAGTCTGGAAATGGGAAATATAGTACGAGTTATTATAGCAGGCGTACTGTCCGCCTGGCTGACACCATGTGTGTGTGTGTGTGTGTGTGTGTTGGCAGCTAAGGTAAGCATTCTCTCTCTTGGCAGGGAGCTGTGAGTGTATGTGTGGTTCTTCACGTGTATTTCAGCATATATGAATGTCAATAGATGAATACCGTGTAGCACTCCGATGCTTTTGCACATGTTTTGATATTCTGTTTAAGAGGATCTTTATTTTATTATAATTTATGTATTTATTTTTATTATTTTGAAGGGGATTCTGATCGCTAAGCCTAGGAACTTCCATTTAGGAACTATGTGTTGTAAAGCTTGGTTCCTATCGAGTAGATTGAGGCTCCTCAATTGAGGGAGTCGGTCGGCCGAGCGGACAGCACGCTGGTCTTGTGATCCTGTGGTCCCGGGTTCGATCCCGGGCGCCGGCGAGAAACAATGGGCAAAGTTTCATTCACCCTATGCCCCTGTTACCTAGCAGTAAAATAGGTACCTGGATGTTAGTCAGCTGTCACGGGCTGCTTCCTGGTGGTGGAGGCCTGGTCGAG
>NC_091167.1:31638624-31833624 GCF_040958095.1 Procambarus clarkii
GATATGATCGCCACATACATGATACTGAGGGAAATTAACAAGGTGAACAATGACAGTCTCTTTAAAGTGATAGAAAGTAGGACGTGATGGCCCACATGGAAAATAAATGGAAACTGAAAACGCAAATGAGTCGAAGGAACGTAAGGAAATACTCATACCCTGTACTGGTGGTACACAAGTGGAATGCACTGAAAGTAGAGGTTGTAGAAGCCACTTCCATTCGTAACTTTAAGGCCAGATTTGACAAAGAATTCGAGCGTCAGAATAGTTAAATTGTAATGCAACAGGGATCACTAAGGGCAGTAGGCGGGGCAAAATGAACTAGACGTAACTACCTCACGTTGTTGTTTTAGATTCACCTACTCAGAACAAAAAGTTCCAAGTAGCACGGGCTATGGTGAGCCCGTAATGCTACCTCACTACCTCACTGACACTGGTAGGTAAATACCGTTGTTTGTTGTTGTTATAGATTCAGCTACTCGGAACAAGTTCCATGTATCACGGGCTATGCTGATCCCGTAATGGACTTACCTGGCACAGGAGCGGTGCTGAGGTAAATACCGATAAGTACCCCTAATATCCCCTCCCAACCCACCAGACTTGGAGCTTCAAGCCACCCACACACACCACTATTATCACCATCCCCCAGAACGTCCTGCCACCCCCACACCACCTCTCCGCTACCTATCACATGATTCTGATGCCTAATGATGTAAGTCAATACTGCCACCTCTTCTTCCTCCTCATCCTTCTCAACCTTTTCCTCCTCCTCGTCCTCTCCCCCACTTGTCCCCACCCCGGGTGCATGCCCTCCTCTCCCTCCCCCGGGAGCACACTAGCGTTCTTTCAGCCCCCGGGGTTCTTCGGGGCTTTATGAGCTCCTCTTACAGTTTAAAGTTAACAAGACCAGAGATACGCATGTTATCAATTTACAGTCACGACAAGACTACAGAGAGAGAGAGAGAGAGAGAGAGAGAGAGAGAGAGAGAGGGAGGGAGAGAGAGAGAGAGAGAGAGAGAGAGAGAGAGATACACATACTCATGATCACTCACTCACACATTTATCTTGTACACACCTGCGTAGAATATGAGAAAGAGAGAGAGAGGGGGGGAGGAAGGGTGATATGGCATTCCCTAAGGAAGAAGGTAGATGTAGTTCCAGTCCACAAAAACAGAATATCGTCCAGTAGTCGACAACTATAGACCATTGTCACTTCATTGAATTGCTGACAAAATTCTTATGACAGTAAACTGTCATAAGTCTTATGACAGTCTCAGGATATGACAAAAAAAAATCGGTCATTAAGTTCATTTGGGGTCGACAATATGGCTATTAGAAAGGTCGCCATGCTGTTGACCATTTGTTAAACCTCTCCACTGACTGGCACTAGGCACTGTGTGACTCCAAGATGCCAGCTATATTGTTGCACTGGACATTGCACCAGTGCAACTGGGTATAGTTAACTAGGTGTAGCACCTTGAGTCTACTTGCACAGCTTCACGCACTCTGTACCTCAGGATTCATCTTACAGCTAATTAGGTATAACCTTCAGTACTGAACTCTGAAGAGTGGTTTTCAGTAGAGCACAATCTGAAACCCACCCAATTGGTACCAGAGGATACCACAGGGGCAGTGCGTTTATTCCCTTGTTGCAAAAACTGAACTGGACGATCTACTACTCATTCCCGAAGCTTAAACCTGTGCTAATGACGGCACTTTAATAATATAAGAGATGAAATGACAACTGCTACAGCACTCATTAATAACAACTTGTAAGTAGCTTACATTTTGTAGCAGAAAATCAGTAGCAATGATCCTGAGTTTATAACCAAACTGTTTAATATTGAACTTTGGACAAGCATCTGATGGGAGGGGTGGGGGGGGTCTAATGCTGGTTGACAACGTTAACATCTTGGGGATAAAGTTTGACTCTTCAATGGTCATGAAGAGTCTCGTATTGAATGTAGCAAACATGGCAGGAAGGAAACTTACAGTACTAAGATGACATCTTATATAAACAGCAGAAGTTGCAAAACCGTGTATGAAGCACGAGTTTACTCTTGCGAATGTACTACTCTCTTTGATGGCTTGATCTTCACCCTTTATCTGAATTCTGAACAAGATACAGAATCGTGCTACAAGAATCATCTCTACTCTTGATCTGCTCTGGCTGGACAGATCAGTACATCAGCAACCCGTCCTCTTAAAAATACCGTCACTTTTCGCTCGTATGCCCGTATGGCCAAATTTGGACGTAATTTGAAATGAAATCGACTCCCAAAAATGACGTACTATTCCGTTTTCTGTTTGAGTCGTCCGGCTTACTCGGCAAGCTTAGAAGAGGATTCTTTCCATTAACGTTGTTCATACCGTTTTGAAACTTTATGAGAATTTCCTGCCCACCTAACCTATCAGAGGACCCTTAACTTACTGGTGTTGAAAAAAAAAAATCCAAAATTTATATTCATTTTTTTTTTCATTTTCAAATTACGTCCATATTCGGCCATACGGGCAAACGGCCAAAAGCGACGTTCTTTTTAAGAAGACAGGTTGGATCCTTTCAACACACGACGAGCCTTACTGTTAGGTATTAGGTCAGTGTTCTCAATATTCCCTATTGGATCCAACTTTGCGGAAAATCTGAAATTGGTAAACACAGCTCAATGCACCCAGCTTTCAACAGCCTCATGTTGGCGGTGACATTCTCATTAACATCACTCCATCAGGGACCATTCATTCCTAGGCTGACCTGTTTGCTCAACACACAAATATGAGTGAAAGCAAGGCAAGCGACTATATAAAGGTTCTGGCACACCTTTGGCTGGAGGTTCATTCAGTAACTAGCCTGACTAATTTAGCAATATTAAAGTTTATTCCTCTTGGGATAAATAAGTCTCAAAGGTCATTCACATGAGATGTGTAGGATAACAGCATTTAGTTTGTTGTTTCATTAGGAACATCAGAATCGTTTCTAAGGAAACTTATTCTTAGTTAAAAAATATAAAGAAAGAGAGGGGGAGATGTGTGGGAACCGACCTGTGAGATTTATATTTATTTAATTTATATGAATTTATATTTACGTTAATTTATATACTTCGATAGCAATTTGTATAATAATGAGTGGACTGTATTTCTGCAATAATCTCTTAATCTCACAAATCGATCCTCTACACATTAGGGGGGGGGGTTATTAAATTAATATATATGCAGCCAATCAAACTACAGAAATAGACTACATACTATTAAACATTGAAGAGGTTCCTTATCTTATAGTACAGCAGGTTAGTCCACCAGGTATAACTAGGGTGTAGACACCAAATTATCCTCTTTGAGGTAGCTTCCATATCACCCAGTAACTGGTGCACATAATCTTGCATCCTCGTCTTGACCTGTCAAAAGTGCGCTAGCTGTGAAGCCAGAATCCTATATATGACAAGCTATATCAGAGAAAACACTATACAGTACATGGAACATTAAAGACCTGGCTTAATTACCTTTAGTATGAGGCGATTTCGCGTTCTAACCGGCTAACCCTATATCCTGACATTAATGGCCATAAATGAATGATAAACGGGTTTCGGATAGACACTTAACTTGTATTTGTAGACAGCGTGTTGACAATGGTACACCTTTGGGTTCCATAACACTACGTCCAAGTAAATTTAACAGGAGCCGAATTTGCTCCCGTGTGAGCCTCTGGTCTCGTATAACAACAATGGCTGCCCTCCTCCTCACTCTGACGCCTGGCTTACATTGTCCACATTTCAGAAAGTGATAGAAGGGTCACATTTACTCTACTTTAATATTGATAATTAAGTTAATTTATATAAGATGTTTTTATGATGGTAAAGTCCAAAGACTAATGTATTTAAGAATAATTCCCAGCAGAATAGCTGGTGAATTATAATAGTATGTGGTGATGATATCCCGTTTTCTTTAGATGGTAATTCCACTACAAGTTACGTTTTCTATGGGTAACTTGTTTATACAACACAGCTATTATCTGTATGATTATTAAATGGTGTCGGATTTTCCGACATAATTCCCCAGGGGGCTGCTCACGGGTCGAAGTCCTATTTAGAACAGACGAACACCGATACTCCTCCTTCGAATTATTACATTAATTTGATGTTAGTAGTTAGTAATCACACATTTGTGTGTCTGTTCGTACAGGACGGATGTCCCGTACTAGAGTTGCAGGGGTTAGAAGTCTAATGCGATTTCATTTCCCTGTCAACTCTTGAAAGGCTAATATTCAAGCCTTATTACATATTATTTAACCCAGAAGACTGGATGTGATCAAGTACTACAGTCAAGTATGATTCAGGGACTGCAGTGAGATCAGTGACATAGATATAACTTGAAGTTTGTTCAAGTAACTGGTCACTGATATATATACACTGAGGCCCATGGAATACATCTTGATTAAATAATAAATGTATCAAATCAGTCATCAGATTTATTAGGGTTTAATTTAGTTAATTGATTCAGAAGATTGAATAGCTCATCATTAAAGTAAAGTATGGTTCTGAGACTGCAGTGGGTTCAGTGACATTGGTCGCAGTGACTTGTAGCTGTTTTAGGCTACTGTTCACTGATTTGCCACTGAGGCCTCATGAACTCATCTTCAGCTTTAAATGATGATACTAACATCAAGCTCTGTTGGTATAGTCAGCTGTAATCTCCTTAGTATAATGCTACTGGAGAAATATAATCAGCTGACAAATTTAGGTTTCTACTGGTATTGTTTATCTGCAGGCATAGGTCTCCTCAGGCTTGATACTGGGCCTGAGAGTAATTTACCTCCTGCAGAGTTTAACATGGTTATGCCCTGATATTTAGTAGGGCTACCAATGAATTGATGGCAATAGTCTGTCCCTACAAGGAGACCGAAGTCGTTGAGGTGATCAGACTTAATATTATCTGCCAATTTTATTCCTCTATTTCTCAGGAATTTGGCTGTTGCTCTCAGACCTTGAACTTGTAGGTCTACTGGTATTTTGTCCACCACAATGGCTTGTACTCGACAGACGTACCTGCCTAAGCGTACTGATGGTTGTACCACCTGGTAGACTTGAGGTCCTGCATCTGTTACAAACCCTGAGATGTTGAATGACATCTGGGCTACAGGCCTTAATTGTAATTCATCTGCCAACCTTTTAGTGATGTATGTTCTTTGGGATCCTTGGTCAAACAACCCACGGGTATGGACCTTGGCCCTCTTATTCAGGATGGTAATTTGGGCAGTAGGCAAAGTCGTATTACCTTTAGACTTTGCCGATTGGACACTCTTTGTTTGTTGCACCTTGCAGTACTGTACTGTGGTGGGAATGCTATCTTCCACCTTGGGTCTTGAATACGTTAATTTCGTATATTTGCACAGTGCTGCATGGTGCCTACCTCTTCTACACCTGTTACAGGTGTTGAATTGGGTATCACAATAGTCTATGTTGTGTGACTTGAGACACCTCGAACATCTCCCTAATTCCTGGAGTCGCTCAATACGAGTGTCTCTGGTTGGATAATTAGCACAACGGTATGTTGAATGTTTCTTTTTGCAGAACATACATGTCCCCCAGCCTACTGCACGTTTGGAAGTTACCGGTTTGGGTGAACTAGTAACAGTAGGCTTGGAGGATGCTGCTGCATTGTCAGATTTTCTGCAACTTGATGTTTGAGTAATTGGTTGATGTTTATTTGGGGTGGTTGTTTTACCCTTTAATTGACTATTATTTTCTATTTCTGAAGGCTTGCAAGAGGCTTTAACTTCCTCATTTGCTCGTCGTTTGCTTATGATGGAATGTAAACCTTCAGTGATGTCCTGTACTGTCAGGATGGTGTTATGTTGATGTGCATATAATTCATCTAGTATATCGCTGGACAATTTTCGTTGAAGGACTACTTTGGTCATCCATTCACTAGTAGTTATATCAACCTTAAGTCTGAATGTTCTTAGTAGTGACTCAAACTCCATGCTGAAGGATTGTAATGAGTCAGCAGTCTGATCAGGTTGAGGTAAATCCAGCAATTGTAGTACTAGATGTATGACAGTTTTCTCATTGCCAGCATTATTCCTAGGAGGCTGGACTGGGAAATTAGTGCTGTCGCTATTTTCATTTACATTTTCTACTACTGGTTCAGCTTCACCTCTAGTTTGGAGGCATGTTAACTTAGTAGCTTCAGGTATTGGGTTTTCAGAAACCACAGAGACTGTGGATAAATTGTCTGAAAACTGCTTAATTTCTGGTGGTATATTATTGGGTGAAGCTGTAGTGGGTGAAGCTTTACTGGGTGAAGCTTTATCCTTGTTGATTAAAGGATCTAATCTGGCTTTACATTTATTCTCAAAAAGATCCAGATCATCCATAACATTATCTACTTTATTTGATGTACTTGCTATTTGTTCTGATTCAATTATCCTGTGTAAATGTTCCAACCTGCCTTGAGTTTCTTCTTCATATTGTGCTAGGTCAGACAGGAATGGTTCCACATCTTCAACTACTACATCATCGTGGACTTGATTTTGGTAAGATTTCCTATTTGCTTTCAATATATGCAATTGGGTTTGAATCTGTAACAGTGGTATTTTCAACCGATGATAATTAATTACAGGCTCATATAACAACTGTTCATATTGGTTGAGATCTCTTGTTAGTTGGCGTTTGCTTGATATTAAAGCACGCTTTGCTTTCTGTGGATTAGTCATGGTGACTTGTTAATTGAGCACCACTGGCTCATAAATTGTGAGCAAGTACTAATGGTAGCCTAGGGTAAATTCTGCACTCACTAGGCAATAATCCTACCTCTACTAGAGGTTAGCACTTAAAATTAATACACATTATATATATATACAATCATACACACTAATGATTTGAGTGATAAACCAGTGTCACTGGAAGTACCTTTAGGTTAGCTCTTCTATATCACCCTAGGATGGAAGAGACACTAATTAATCACTCAAAGGTGTAATGATCATAAGTAATTTATTATATATACAACTCAACTCGAGTTGATAAAAATTACACCCAAAATAGGGTCTGGACCATTCATTAATGGTGTTAGGTTGTTCAATATAGTACAACTGACTATTGTAATAATGGGACTAGGATGAACAATAATAGTTCAACTAGTCATATCCTACCCTGTTGTGGGTTGGCAATTAGTAAATATTATACTGTGATCACTAGTGCAATATATATGAAATAATTCTCTATTTTGGAGAAATAATATACACAATTATTGTTAATAGCCTCTTAATTAGCCTCTATGAAACTTCTAATATTATCAAGAAGTATTAAATATTATTAGTGACCTCGCGAAATAAAGTCCACAAAATTCGTAGATAATCTCTCGCGAAATGTAACACCACGAAATCCGTGAACAATCTCGCGAAGACACAGTCACTAATTTGGCTGGATTCTATATTAGCGCTGTCATTTCACGAAATAACACGCCACCAAATATCTGTGGGTGTGCATGAAACCGCTGACTAAGGCTGAACTCGGCTGAGGGAGGCTCCTGAGCTCCCTCGAGGCTACGCTTCCGTCTTTGACTGGCTGGCCTTTGTTTAAATAACACTGCACTAGTATATTTAATGAATCCACTGGTTTGGTTAACTGGTTCATCCGGTACTAAGATGACCAAATGTGGGTTCAAGGGATCAAATAATCCGTCATCCGGTTCGAAGATGACCAAATAATGTGGGTTCATAGGATCAAATAATCCGTCATCCGGTTCGAAGATGACCAAATAATGTGGGAACCGACCTGTGAGATTTATATTTATTTAATTTATATGAATTTATATTTACGTTAATTTATATACTTCGATAGCAATTTGTATAATAATGAGTGGACTGTATTTCTGCAATAATCTCTTAATCTCACAAATCGATCCTCTACACATTAGGGGGGGGTTATTAAATTAATATATATGCAGCCAATCAAACTACAGAAATAGACTACATACTATTAAACATTGAAGAGGTTCCTTATCTTATAGTACAGCAGGTTAGTCCACCAGGTATAACTAGGGTGTAGACACCAAATTATCCTCTTTGAGGTAGCTTCCATATCACCCAGTAACTGGTGCACATAATCTTGCATCCTCGTCTTGACCTGTCAAAAGTGCGCTAGCTGTGAAGCCAGAATCCTATATATGACAAGCTATATCAGAGAAAACACTATACAGTACATGGAACATTAAAGACCTGGCTTAATTACCTTTAGTATGAGGCGATTTCGCGTTCTAACCGGCTAACCCTATATCCTGACATTAATGGCCATAAATGAATGATAAACGGGTTTCGGATAGACACTTAACTTGTATTTGTAGACAGCGTGTTGACAATGGTACACCTTTGGGTTCCATAACACTACGTCCAAGTAAATTTAACAGGAGCCGAATTTGCTCCCGTGTGAGCCTCTGGTCTCGTATAACAACAATGGCTGCCCTCCTCCTCACTCTGACGCCTGGCTTACATTGTCCACATTTCAGAAAGTGATAGAAGGGTCACATTTACTCTACTTTAATATTGATAATTAAGTTAATTTATATAAGATGTTTTTATGATGGTAAAGTCCAAAGACTAATGTATTTAAGAATAATTCCCAGCAGAATAGCTGGTGAATTATAATAGTATGTGGTGATGATATCCCGTTTTCTTTAGATGGTAATTCCACTACAAGTTACGTTTTCTATGGGTAACTTGTTTATACAACACAGCTATTATCTGTATGATTATTAAATGGTGTCGGATTTTCCGACAAGATGGGAGGGAGACTGGAGAGAATCTTATCTTATGTATTATGTATATATATATATATATATATATATATATATATATATATATATATATATATATATATATATATATATATATATATATATATATATTTATATATATATATATATATATATTTATATATATTTATATATATATTTAAATATATATATATTTATATATATATATATTTATATATATATATATATATATATATATATATATATATATATATATATATATATATATATATATATATATATATATATATATTTAGTTTGTGCTAAAATCAGGTCATAGAACAGTGTTGAGCTAAGCACTCCACTCTGAGGTGTACTCCCAAGTCAACGGGTGCAGAATAATTTCTTTAACCCCATTATACACACACGCACACACACACACACACACACACACACACACACACACACACACACACACACACACACACACACACACACACACACACACACACACACATACATATATATAAAGTGTCAGATAATTCCCCTGCATATCCGTGAGAAGCTACCTCTTCCTACCTCCCTTAACACCTTCATGTTACAGTACACCTCTACGAAAGCAAAACCAGGCAGCCGGCCAGTCATCTGTTTGGATACCCTCCACCTGGTCACCCTACCTGTGACCCCATGCCAGGTGCGTTCGCCGGTCCTCGTTAGCGGACGCCAACTGGTGGCTATCTCGCCGGCTTCTCGTCACACGGCACCTTGCCACCAGGCGTGACGTCACTCGCAGGCTAATAAAGACCCCTGCTGGTGGCCTGGAACGGGCCACCACCATTTACGGGCTCACCATAGCCCGTGCTACATAGACACTTCGCTCTGAGTAGCTAAATCTAAAACGACAACAACAAGGCCTGGAACGACTCTCTGCCTTCACTCGCTATTGCTACCTGCCACGACGTGTGGATAGTGTACATAGTAATATAGTCACCATTATTTTCTTTGCAAGTATAGTAACATACTCATTTGTGATTGTGTTTTGTTGTAACTGCCAACTAATGTTTCAGGAATTATTATTTTATGTTTAAGGTTAGAGTAAATTGGTTTAAATTTTCCTGTTTTTGTTTAATCCCGCAACTTTCACACCGCAAGGGCAGAGCATTATTTGTTTTAACTTTTTTGTTTGTTTGATGTGAGTGAGAGCAATTTTCCACCTGCCCGGTATAAGCTGCACTACCAAAACACGTCACAATATATATATATATATATATATATATATATATATATATATATATATATATATATATATATATATGTATATATATATATATATATATATGTATATATATATATATATATATATATGTATATATATATATATATATATATATATATATATATATATATATATATGTATATACATATATATATATATATATATATATATATATATATATATATATATATATATATATATATATATATATATAAAGGTTAGAGTAAATTATTATAGTATTATATAATGGTACGTATTTTAAAAAAATGTAACCGAGCAATGTAATTTAAATATGAATTCGTAGTACCACGTACAGCATGGTACACACACTTGTTCCCTGACTTGCATACCAACCTGACCAACATACCAACCCCTGGCGGCCGCGCGCCCCAACACTCACATACATCTACGACAGATTAGGACGTAAGAGATGGAGCATTAAACAACAATTTTATCAATCCGGTCCAATCTAGGAAAGTGGTATAAATCTTGGTAAATACGAGCAGGAATATTTTGTTAGCGTGTAACTGGAGACATTAACCTGGGAATGGGCAGTGATGGTTCCTCTCCGTACAAAATCCAATTTTTTATTTTACTGTGATAGCTGTGACAAGTAGATATGTGACTGGTGAGGGATATATCAGCCTCTTGCCTCCTGACACGAGTTTTACCCTAGATTTTCCCTAGATTTCCTTTCCTCCTAGATTTTAAGCTCTGCAGCCTATGTACACTTGAATCTTGAATTTGATGTTTACTTCCGAGAATTTTTCACCAGCCTAGTGCTCCAGACTGAGGCTTAAGGCGGTCGTCATGAAATAATAAAAAACGGAAATGTCTTTATTTAATACGAATTGCTAGCCATATGTTCTGGTCAGATCTGGACAAAGCTTGACAGCATTTGATAAGTTGGTATCGCTAGGCGTGTCTGAAGGTGACCTAGGAAGCATCTCCAGCAACTTAAGACTGGCGTTTTTGTCTAATTTCAGTCAATTTCGCATAATAGCTGCTTATAAATTCAGGAAAATTACAAATTGGTCTCTCGGTAAACTTCCCTTTCCTCAATTTGCAACAAAATCCAATCATCATCTTCGCATGATAGAGTTAAGTTGCTAAGGGGCTTGAGGGAGAAACATCTGGACTATTTTACGAAATACATGAAAATTACCAATAAAGTAATAAATGATTTGAAGCCAGATTTTTCATAATAGTAAATCGGTTTAAAATATTTTATCATCATATTTTAACACCGAAAATTTTAGTTATCGTATTTAATTTCGCTTTTTCCACCGTATATTTTTTTTCGTATTTCCAGCGTAGATATAGACATTATATGAATCCGCTGCATACATATACACTGTACCCGTCCACATCAGACGTGGACAGAACAGATGTATACTACACACAGTACTGACAAGGGTTGCTCAAAGGATTAATTCAAAGGATGATTATACACGTATCAAACTGGAAGGAGAGACGGAGGTAATAAGCGGCTTTTTTTACGTTGCCTCAATGTTATTTTTTGCGTTGCCTCAACGTTATTTTTTACGTTGGCTCAATGTTATTTGGTATTTTATATTGGTAGAGTTTCGATGAGGCTTCCGACAGTGATGGTGCAGGTGGTGGTGGGATGATAGTGATGATGGAGATGCAATTGGTGGTGGTGGTGATGCAGGTAGGGGAGTTGCAGGTGGGGATTGTTGCACCATTATGAGTGTCTGTGGTGGGTCCTGGTGAACATGGCACCAGTATCAGTGCCTGTGGTGGGTCCTAATGAGCATGGCATTATTATCAGTGTCTGTGGTGGATCCTGGTGAGCATGCCATCATTATCAGTGCCTGTGGTGGGTCCTGGTGAGCATGGCACCAGTATCAGTGCCTGTGGTGGGTCCTGGTGAGCATGACACCAGTATCAGTGCCTGTGGTGGGTCCTGGTGAGCATGACACCAGTATCAGTGCCTGTGGTGGGTCCTGGTGAGCATGGCACCAGTATCAGTGCCTGTGGTGGGTCCTGGTGAGCATGGCACCAGTATCAGTGCCTGTGGTGGGTCCTGGTGAGCATGGCACCAGTATCAGTGCCTGTGGTGGGTCCTGGTGAGACTCGGGTCCAGAGCATAGACAATTGCTCTCATTGTGTCAGTTTTAACACGCCGTCTGCTGGGTACTTAGGGGGGAAGACGACATACAGAGCTCGCTAATTTGACGTGCGGCCACTTCCTTCGTTACACTGTGTTTACTTCCATCGTACACTGACACTTCGTTATACTGTGTGTATATTCAGGTCGTACTGTGGCTATATTTTGATTTTAATTTATACAGTTTATTATGCTTGCCAAGATCGTCGTCTGATCTAGAGCGGAATGATATGATTGAAGGGTTCAGAAAATGAAGTTGATTGTCCCACGTTTTATTCATGATCCCAATCACATGGTCTCTAGATCGGTACAGCGACGGTCTCGCCCCTTACGGGCCAGGGTTCGATTCCTCGATAGTCCAAGTGGTTGGGCACTGTTTTTTTCCCTCCAAGGAACAGCAGGGGGAATGTCGTTGTAGGGGGACAAAGTGGCCACTTTGTCTTGCTGGATGACCACACTAGTCAGACTGAGGCCGGTTTTTTTCACACTAGATGGTCACCCTGGTCGTACAGTGACCACTGTGTCACACTGGATGGTTACCCTGGTCGTACAGTGACCACTGTGTCACACTGGATGGTCACCCTGGTCGTACAGTGACCACTGTGTCACACTGGATGGTCACCCTGGTCGTACAGTGACCACTGTGTCACACTGGATGGTCACCCTGGTCGTACAGTGACCACTGTGTCACACTGGATGGTCACACTCATCACACTGGAAGGGGGTGGAGGAGGAAGAGTTCCGTGTCGTGGTTCCCAGTTATGTTAATGACCTTCACCAAACCGTTACAAATGCGACGTGTTAGTAAAAATGCAAGCACCATTATATTGACGTCTCCTAAGTGTCGGTCAGCCGCTTGGGTACGTATACGTTTCTGATTAGGTCAAAACAGTTGTATTTGTTACGGAGTGTGGGGCCAATTCGAGATAACGAGCTGTTGTATGATCATCGCCAGAGCTTCGTTAACACGTCGTGAGCCTGGCTCTGTCTCGCGTTCAAGTTCAAGTGCCCTACACCAGTCCACCGGTGCCTCCAAGAGTGCAGTTGTTGTGACTGAGAGATGGGTCCTATTCTGAGTGAAGATCTCGTATAAATATCTGCGTCTACTTCTGATAGATTTGTTCGCTCTAATCCTTTCACTCCAACGAGTTTATCCAAGTCGACGCGTTAGTTGAAGCTCCTTATCACCCTCGCGTGCACTCACCTCGTTAGCTGTGCCGTGCGTGTGTCTAGAAGATGGGCACAGATATAAAACGATGATGGAGTCAGAGTGTGTGTCCTGTGGAGTCCTTCTCGTACTAGCCTCCAAATGCATGATAGAGAACGGATGAGTTAGCTAAAGCACGTGTTCTTCGAGAGGGAGTTTGATGACCATCCTGGACTGCCTTAGAGCAGCCTGATGGCAGTAATATACCGGGGAACTGGAACATGATCTAGCAGACTTGAGGCAAAACTAAACTCACACAGTTATCAAATCTATCACCATACTAAGAGTTATTTCATGGGTCATCCAGTAAGGTTAATAGACTTCTAGACGTTACCACTGCTAGGCTTAGGTTTGACAACAAGTACCTCAGAGAGTTTGCACTACCTGCTGAAGCAGGCTTGATTAAATGTAAACTCTTGTCAGTAGAACTATTCACATAACCTACGTCAATGTATTTGTATGTGAAGAAAAAATCGCTGAATTCAGAGATAACTCTTTGCGAATGTTTAGGAAATATAAGTATTTCACTCCAAATGATGTACTGGCAGAAATGTTAGCCAAATATCCAAGATTGTCTTAGTGTACGTAGTGTACCTACTATTATGTGGTCCGTCCGTCCCTTACGGACAACCGACCAAAGTCTGTAAAGTGCTTATACTTTGATCAGGAGATCACTCTGTATGCTTCCTGCTCTTAGAGAGGGGCTCTCCACATCTAGAGGTTCACTACCCTGAACATCTTCAGGTTCTTCCAGGATTATCTACCAGGATTCTCTACAGCTCTTCCAGGCTGCTACACCATGAAGTTTTCCCTTGAACAGCAATGGTGCTTCACCACTGGTACTAGAGAACATGAAACTCCACTTCACTGCTCCTCCTCACACAGCTCGAGGTTTCTACTCACTGAGGGACTACTCTTCCTTCAACTGCTCCTTCAACTGCCTTGGAGTTTCATCCATTAACTCCCTCTACTGGCTTCGAAGTTCTCTCAGCAATTCCTTCCCCAGACAAATCTGCAACCCATTGACACGCCAATGAAGATGTTCCTCTATAAACATATAACTAAAATAAACTACACAATAAATGTCTTCATCCGACATCTCTCTGCTTCCACACATGCCGTGAGGGGACTCCCCCAAGTTCGGACGGGTCCATCGGTAGGTCAGATGCCTCCATGATCTCGACAGGAGAAGACGCGCAGCTCCTCTCCTCAGCTAGAGAGGAGAGGATATTGAGTGAGAGGATATTCTACCCACTTCAAGACCCCGAACCAATACAGTAGCAGCAAGAGGAAGTATGGGCCAATAGGCCTTCTGCAGTTACTTCCATTCTTATGCTCTCATATCCAAGTTATACCAATTGATTCGTGTTCTGTCATATCTATGTCACCTCACCCAAAACATTTGTGCCATATCACCTCACCCAAAACGAGTATAAGTATGAATGTATTTTATGCGTAAACTAAGTCTTTGAAAATGTAATAAGCATTACGAAACGCGTTCAGGCGTCAGACCAGAAATAAAGAATAAATATTGGAGAGTTAATTCATTAATTACCCTCGACAGTGAAGAAGAATGTAAGAAATATTGAGAAGATTCGTGTTAGAATTATTAATCTTACCCTTTCGGTCATATTCAACAACATATGTTTATATGTTTACAAGAAAGACTGCTACCAATATATATATATATATATATATATATATATATATATATATATATATATATATATATATATATATATATGCATATGTAGCACCATTTCGCACTAAAAACGCGTTTCGTTCGCCTTACGTCTGTGGACGTAGAAACGTCCTGTGTCTCGCGTCTTGGGGGTGACGCCCGACCCCTCCTTACCCTTGTCTGGAGCACTGCTCTCACATAGGGGGGTGTTCCCCGCCCCCATCATCTTCTTTTACCAAAAATGTTGACGAAGCCCAGAGACGCAGCTGTTTGTCTGACCATATCCGGTGCCAAACACACTCACACACACTTCAGTATTATGACACACACTCATTCCACACGTACACTTCAGTATTATGACACACACTCATTCCACACGTACACTTCAGTATTATGACACACACTCATTCCACACGTACACTTCAGTATTATGACACACACTCATTCCACACGTACACTTCAGTATTATGACACACACACACACACTTCAGAATTATGCCACACATACACTTCAGTATCATTCCACACACACACACTTCAGTATCATTCCACACTCTCATTCCACACGCATACTTCAGTATTATCACACACACACACTTCAGAATCATGCCACACACACACACACTTCAGTATCATTTCACACACACACACTTCATATTATGACACACACACACACACTTCAGTATCATTTCACACACACACACACACACACACACACACACACACACACACACACACACACACACACACACACACACACACACACACACACACTACAGGATGACCTGGATAAACTGGAGGAATGGTCTAGAAAATGGCTGCTGAAGTTCAACTCTGGAAAGTGTAAGGTGATGAAATTAGGCGAAGGGAGCAGGAGGCTGAACACAAGGTATCATCTGGGAGGGGAAATCCTGCAAGAATCAAATAGAGAGAAGGATCTGGGGGTTGATATCACACCGAACCTGTCTCCAGAGGCCCACATCAAAAGAATATCATCAGCGGCATATGCTAGACTGGCCAACATAAGAACTGCCTTCAGAAACTTGTGTAAGGAATCTTTCAGAACCCTGTATACCACTTATGTAAGACCAATCCTGGAGTATGCAGCTCCAGCCTGGAGTCCATACCTAGTTAAACACAAGACAAAGTTAGAGAAGATTCAGCGGTATGCCACCAGGCTCGTCTCGGAACTGAGAGGATTGAGCTACGAGGAAAGGCTAAAGGAGCTGAACCTCACATCCCTGGAAAACAGAAGAGTAAGGGGAGACATGATAACCACCTACAAAATTCTCAGGGGAATTGACAGGGTGGACAAAGACAAACTCTTCAGCACGGGTGGGACACGAACAAGGGGACACAGGTGGAAACTTAGTACCCAGATGAGCCACAGAGACGTTAGAAAGAATTTTTTCAGTGTCAGAGTAGTTAATAAATGGAATGCATTAGGAAGTGATGTGGTGGAGGCTGACTCCATACACAGTTTCAAATGTAGATATGATAGAGCCCAGTAGGCTCAGGAATCTGTACACCAGTTGATTGACAGTTGAGAGGCGGGACCAAAGAGCCAAAGCTCAACCCCCGCAAGCACAATTAGGTGAGTACAATTAGGTGAGTACACACTTCAGTATCATGCCACACACATACTTCAGTATCATGTCACACACTTCCGTATCATGCCACACACACACACACACACTTCAGTATTATGATACACACACTTGTGTATCATGCCACATCATATTCCTCCCAGGGCTCTACCACTTCACACCCAATTAACACACACTCTCCCCGTACCACCCTCCCTCCCATGCACACCTCCCCCTTCCCCTTACACCTCCTCCTTATTACCCAACATTCCCCCCACTTTACTTCTACACACACACACACACACACACACACACACACACACACACTCACACACACACACACACACACACCTCACCATCAACTTCACACTCCCTCTCCACCTTATCCCCCACACATATCCCCTCCCCTCTTTCACTCTCCCCCCCCCACACACAAATATATTCCCTCCCCTCTTATCATCCCCTCCCCCCCCCACACACAGTTCCTGCCTCGTTGCAATCCGCAATGCAAAATTATTCAGCTGCGCAGCATTATAGATGATTATACGAACACTGTGTCGCTGTGTCATTGTTTCTCTCCTTCACAAAAGGCGTCCTTCCCTCTTCATCCTTCCCTCTCCATCCTTCCCTCTCCATCCTTCCCTCTCCATCCTTCCCTCGTGTTAGTGCTCTCCTTCACAGTACTTACCATCTCTTATTTGTGCTTATAATATTTCACCTTCACCTCCACATACACATACATACACTTGCGTTCTGATGGAAGGGTCCCAGTAGTGGAATTGGGTTCGTTTTCGACTCATAATCGAGGATTCCAGGTTCGAATCCCGGGCGGGACAGAAATGGTTGGGGTGCATTTTCTGTCACCTAATGCCCCCTGTACACCTAGGTGTCCAGGAGTTAGTCAGCCTATTGTGGGGTTGCATCCTGTGGAGCGGGGATCTGTAATTCGACCTGGGGTGGGGTAGGGGGGAGAGGGAGATCTCGACATAAGCCTAACGTGTATAAACACACACACTGGCTGCCTGTCCCCCCGATACAATGAATTATTATAATTATTATTATGATTCATCTGCGTTTTTTCCGGTCCGGCAACTCGCCGAGGTGACGCGATGAAGGTAAACCCACCAGTTGGACGGGTGACCGGACAACCTCACCTTGGGTACCTGCCTCAGAGGGCGACCTCGAGATCCAGCGGAGACGGAGGCTTAATATCTGTGTTGCATCTCCATTAAGTCCAGAATTCACTTTGATCACGTGTTTTGAATCTTCGATGCTCTTGGCGGGAGATGAAGAGGGGACCAAAGGGCAGGTGAACTGATGGAAAATATCAACGGGGGAAAGTTTGGGTTGGTTTTAAGGTATTAAATGACGCGGGATCCGAGAGAGTGGGGTCGGGGGGAGGTGAAAATGGGAGCCGTGGGATCCGTGGTCGTCTCCGACCCTCCCTGAATAGAGACTGACTCTTGCGTGGTGCCGGGGCCACCCCCCTAACGGACACTTGTTGCCCCACGCACGCGCGCGGGAACTTGACCCCCCATCCCCTTCTCTCTCTCTCTCTCTCTTCCCTCTTCCTTCACCCATTCCCCCCTACCTTCCTTCCTTTCCTTCTTCGCACCACCGTTTTTTGTCATTAACTTTTGGCTTCGTCTCGCTTGGCAAGGTCCTCATTGGACCTTGTGTGCTTGAGATCAGGGACAGCTTCTGTGTCTTCTTGTACCCTCTTCCGACGCCGTGATTGGCCCCGACGACATGGGTCTTACTACACATTTTGCCTGTCGGCAACCATTTTGCCTCTCGCCACACCTGTTGCCTCTCTCCACACCTGTTGCCTCTCGCCACACCTGTTGCCTCTCGCCACACCTGTTGCCTCTCGCCACACCTGTTGCCTCTCGCCACACCTGTTGCCTCTCGCCACACCTGTTGCCTCTCGCCACACCTGTTGCCTCTCGCCACACCTGTTGCCTCTCGCCACACCTGTTGCCTCTCGCCACACCTGTTGCATCTCGCCACACCTGTTGCCTCTCGCCACACCTGTTGCCTCTCGCCACACCTGCTGCCTCTCGCCACACCTGTTGCCTCTCGCCACACCTGTTGCATCTCGCCACACCTGTTGCCTCTCGCCACACCTGTTGCCTCTCGCCACACCTGTTGCCTCTCGCCACACCTGTTGCCTCTCGCCACACATTTATCCTCACACCAAACATGTCTCCACCAGCATTAAATATATTTTATCTAAAGTTTTATCCAAACTTCTTTTCCCCAACACCACGCCACGCCTCCCCCCCCTCCTCTCAACACAACAGCTGCTTCTCCCAATACAATACTTATTTCCGCATGCCGCACCTGTTTCCCCCAATACCACAGCTGTCTACTCAACAGCCACACCTGTTTATCTCTCACAGTGTCACAGTAGTCAACAGGAAGAAGTACACCGACGCTGCCCTGAGTGTGTACAAGCTGCAGTGTGGCTGACGTAACATGTCTTGAGCGACAACAGCCATGTTTTGTCTGTCAGCGGCTTCTTCTTCCCTCTCTCTCTCTCTCTCTCTCTCTCTCTCTCTCTCTCTCTCTCTCTCTCTCTCTCTCTCTCTCTCTCTCTCTCTCTCTCTCTCTCTCTCTCTCTCATTCTCTCTCTCTCTCTCTCTCTCTCTCTCTCTCTCTCTCTCTCTCTCTCTCTCTCTCTCTCTCTCTCTCTCTCTCTCTCTCGTTTGTTCTAATGTAATTGCACCCTCAGGGATTGTCCACGAACTAGGGCCAGGTCCTAAGTCCTGAGATCACTGGTCTGACACAGCGAGTCCAGCCTCTTCACTTCTCTCGTTGAAAGCTCTCTTGTTCTGTCTGGTCTCACCACAGCGAGTTAACACTCGACAAGAGTTACAGGTTGCATAGGGTTGCATAGTCAGCACTTAATACCAGAGATGGTGTTACTCTTCCCTGTTTCGATCATATTTGTGTCTCCTTGTTAGCTAACACTGTCTAAAATTCTATTTTTTTTTTGTCATGGAATCATAACATGTTGTTTAGGTAAGTAGTCATTAATTAATCTAGCAATATCTTCTGTTTTTGTCGCTAGCTTTCGGCTTCGTCTTTCTTGCCAAGGTCCTCATTGGACCTGTTTCAGCATTCCCTGTTCTGTTAGTCCGAATGTATTCTACCATAATTAAAGTGATTATTGTGTGAAAATCCTGGTCTGGGTTCAGTGGAAGCCTCAGGAATCTCTTGTGTGTTTAGTAGAACTCCAGGTTGAAATCCTTTTGACCATGTGGTGGCCTGATTGTCTGGGACGTGTGCGAGGAACTACCCACAGCATAGGTTCGAATCCTCATCACGGCTTCTATGGATTGAAGCATAACGTAAGTGTGATTACTCTCTGTGTTAAAACTAGATATCCCTAGATATTTCTTAACATATGTGCCTTTTATCCACTCGGTCAAAGTTCGGTGGTCTATATAAACGCAATTATTATGCTATCATTATTTTCAATTCTGTCAAAATAGTTTTTGTGCGGTTCATTTTTCCTGCCATAATTGACACTACATTATTCACTTTCCCTGGCATATTTCTGCTCTCCCTTCTTTGTCTAGTCTGACCATTATTGTGAAATAATTTGCATCCCTTAATTTTAAATTCGCCTAATAGTTTCCTGCTTTCTATGTTCATCTATGTTTCTGTTAACCCAATAATATATAATGTGTCTGTGCACACAAGTGCATTTAAGTCAATAATTTTGTTTCTTAAACGTCCGCCGTTTCTGTTGTACACCTTAAAGTATTGTTATATTGACGATTGTGTCCACCCCATATCCCTGTTATTTTCATCCAACCCTTTCTCACTCACTCCACAACCTTCCCCTGCCAGCACACAGCCTCATTATCTCCTTTCCCCCAAGTACATTCCCAATCTTCTGTCATCTGAGTTCAGTTCTAGGCAAGTTTCGACCACCAGCAGATTCCAACTAAGAGGCAAGAGCAACAACCCGAGCCCTGGATACATGAAGCTCATTCCAGCCATACATATCATTCCTTCCATAGAAGTGTTCTCAGCTATCAATGAATGATATAGCAAAGGTTGACCAGACCACATACTAGAAGGTTAAGGGACGACGACGTTTCGGTCCGTCCTGGACCATTCTCAAGTCGATTGAGATTCTCACAATCAACTTGAGAATGGTCCAGGACGGACCGAAACGTCGTCGTCCCTTCACTTTCTAGTGTGTGGTCTGGTCAACATACTTTAACCACGTTATTGTGACTCATCGCCTGGATATTGCAGAGGCTTTGCAATATTTATCTAGTGGGTAATTGATCCCAATTGCCATGGACAGTCATTCATTTATAAGTCTCCTTCTTAGAAGAATGGCACTCCATCCATTAAACATAACCAGCTTAATACCTTTCTTAAACTTCTGTATTAGTGCCTCACTACCAAACCATCGTTACTTTAATTCCTCTTGCACTTACACAAATAGGATTAGCCTCATTGTTTCACATTTGCATCTCTTTACAACTCTTCACTCCTCCAGGCGCCACGAGCAGCGATGCGGCGTAATTAAAGATCTAATGTAATATATGAAAGGCATATTATTGTTGCGTTTGTTATTTGCCCCAAAGCTGTTATACGCCGTCTGCCATAACCTGTGACATTATTGTAATCCTGACATGTGTGACCTTTGCCCATTGCTGATCTAGACCAGAAATACGGGATTTATAATCAAATATAGAAAGAATTTAAAAGCTTCATAGTAATTACATGGATGTAAGAATTTAATCTGATAGCATTTAAACGATCAAACTGCACGGCAATTGTCACGCCAGAAAAAATAAACAACAATTTCTACATGTACAAAATAAACACTCCACTCAAATACTTTTTTTTCGGACTGATGTTCACTAACGAAGAGAAAAAGATTACCTGCGTCAAACTTTGCCACGACCATCAGCATAATCATCCAGGATAGATCAGGTGCGAGCTTCAGGCAGGGAAGAATTCCTGGAAGGAATACTGAAGTAAACATGCTAAGCCCTCAGCCAAACTGGCCCAATCTTGCCCAGACACGTTCAGGCGTGGACACGTTATCGATCCCAGGGGCTGAGTGGGAAGCTCAAGGTGGTTATCGGGCTTTCCCAGCGATGGAAGATGAAGCTATAGTGTCGGCAATAGTCTCTACTGATGTGGGAGCTGCCACGCGGAAGCAAGTGACAAGCAGGACTTGATGGCAAGGTAATTTTGCTTTTTAACCTCAAGCTGCTCCAGAAATTGCATAAAGATATGTATTTTATTATTATTATTTAATAATATAGAAGGGAGTACCAACTCTGGCTGGAAGAAAGGGACCCTTAGCCTTGGAGAAAAGCACACAATGCATTAGAGGAGATGTTTAGGTCCCCTCCAATACCGTTTATATATCACACACACACACACACACACACACACACACACACACACACACACACACACACACACACACACACACACACACACACACACACACACACACACACAAACACGTTCTTTTATGTTACAATTTCTTTTCTCCTACCACCCCCTTCCTTTTGTGTTTGGTTGTGCTTTCTTACTTCTGTTGATTGGTAAGTAAACAAATTTTCTTTGTTTACTTCTGGTTTTGTAGGTGCTGACGTACACACACAAGTTTCAGTAATAGAAAGTCGCTCATAAACTGTTTTGTGGAAGCTCCATATATCGACCTAGAGACTCCCTCGTTTCTCCTTCAGCTGCCATATAGTGGTCAACACGAGGATTAAACCCTCGGCCTCTCCAAGGATGGACAGTGTTGGCTCCGAGGACAGCGCAAGGTGTCTGCTGGCGTGACATAGAAGGAAAACACGGTTCAGGGTTTTACTGAAAACACACAATCGACTTGAGAAGGGTCCAGGACGGACCGAAACGTCATCGTCCCTTCATTTTCTAGTGTGTGGTCTGGTCAACACGGTTCAGGGATGTGAGTATGTGTGGCTGAAGTCTTCATCATTAATCGCCAAGAGAACCTGTAATGGGTTTTGATTTAAATTCAGTGTAATATATATATATATATATATATATATATATATATATATATATATATATATATATATATATATATATATATATATATATATATATATATATATATATATAGTCTTCCTAAGTTATCTTTGTTTTCCTCAGTGCCATTGACGCGCCCTCCGTCACGAAGACTCGTTCATTGTGTTTATTTAATTACTGATTATTTGTTTATTTAACTGCGTGGTGTATATATATATCTCCTAACTCGGCAACAGCTAGAGAAACATATAAATAAAGGAGGCTGCAAAAGACCTACTGGCCCATTCGAGTCACCTCCTATATCAACCAAACTCATGTATACGTCTAACCTACGCTTGAAACAGTCAAGTGAGCCAATGTCTGTTATGTTAACATCACCCTCAGCAGCAACTCCCATATGGGCAGCAGAAACATCAACAAGAGCAGTAACAACAACAACAACAATTATAATAACAGCATCAACAACAATAGCAGCAGCAACAACAACACCAACAACAGCAACAACAACAACAGCATCAACAACAACAACAACAGCATCAACAACAACAACAGCATCAACAACAACAGCAGCAGCAACAACAACAGCAGCAGCAACAAAAACAGCAACAACAACAACAGCATCAACAACAACATCATCAACAACAACAACAGCATCAACAACAACAGAAGCAGCAACAAAAACAGCAACAGCGGCATATGGTGAAAGCCTGGTGTCGGCTGACAGATCAGAACTTATCAGTGTAGACCAGCTCTAAATCAATCTATGCGAGCCAGCCCAAACTCCGCGGATTATTCTTGTCTCGGCTTGATTAAAATCCCCCGAAGTTATCAAGACTCCTGATAACCCACAGAAAGTAGTGAGAGTAATTTCAACTTCAAGTAAATGATGCTGATCTGGGAAGACATGTTTGTCGTGGGCGGATTGCGGCTTTATTCCATAATCATCATTTTTGTAATCATCATCGGCTGATATCCAAAACGATCATGTTAATGTCTAATATTTGAAGCCATACAGTTCGCGAAAGCGTAATATCTTATATCTATAAGAGTCTATTTATCAATTTGTCTGTCCAATGTGGGAGGCCAAATGCTTTATCTCTCTCTCTCTCTCTCTCTCTCTCTCTCTCTCTCTCTCTCTCTCTCTCTCTCTCTCTCTCATCTTGTCTCTTTTTAAAATCATGGCATCTCGCAAATTTGACGAGTAGTCACGTTTTCTATTCGTGAGTCTTCGGTTAGGTTAGGTTCGGGAAATTTAGTTGATCACTTTTGTGACGTTTTGACAACTCTAGAGAACGGGTTGACGTGGGACTCGTTGGTGGTTGTTTTGAAGTTGCGTGTTGTATGGTACTCCTGCTAAAGTTTGAATATCAGAAAATTTCAGTTTATTTTCCTGAAATCAGTAAAAAATGTTGTATAATACTTTTAGAAAAACATTCAGAACACTTATTTGCTTAATGTTTTTTTTCTATAATTAATGGGATTTTCAAAAATTAAATAGTTACCAATTTACTTTATATTTGAGGGAAGGTGTGATTCGGCCTTAGTTCCCTTCCTCGCATCATCTCCTATCAGGAGAAAGTGCAAGGCCATTACGAATATATAACACTTGGAAGGGGTCAGCACAAGGATTTCGGATGGGACGGGGGGAAGGAATGGTGAGCAACCACTTGGACAGTCGGGGATTGAACACCAATCTCCATGAAGCGAGGCGATGTTTTACCGCCCAAGTGGTTGGGCACCATTCCTTTCCCCTGTCCTATCCCAAGTGAGAGGACTGATGGATGTATTGAAGTAATGTTTTATAGTGCTTCGGCCAAAGTATGAATATCAGAAAATTTATTTTACTTTTGCTTGCATTAGTAAATAATATATATTAATATAAGAAAAAATCGCAGATATGAAATTATTATTTTATTTAAAAAAAATATTAACAGGGATTAATATTTAAAATTTTTGGCAACCAGTGCAAAAAATAGTTGTGGGAGTCAGTATGAATGTGGCACAATGTTCCAACTTGAATTTTGGGGATCCTGATCATCCTATGTTTGTCCCTTACCCCAGGCAAATACCCCTGCAAATTTTGTTTGTGAGGCTAACCCTAAGCATTTGTACTCCAACTTTTAGACAGAGACGGATATTCTCTCTTACAGTATAGATATAATGTTTTTAAGGGAAAAGTCGAAGATGAAAAAGAAAACACAGAAACAATTCCTTTTTAAGACTGCTCATATCCCAGTCGATATAGAGCATCGGCCTCACGCACGAGGGGTCCAGGGTTCGAGACCCATACAGCCCAGGCGAATGGAATGTTTATTTCCACTTAAGTGTGGATGACAATTCATAGAACAAGATTTTGTATTTGTTAAACTAAGATGACTGACGTGGCTCATTACAACATGTAAACCTGTTTAGGTGGAAAAAAAGACACAAAACTCTCGCCTTGACCGAGCGCATCGCCTTGACAGTATAGCCTGGGGCCAGATTCACGAAGCAGTTACGTAAGTACTTACGAACGTGTACATCTTAACCTCAATCTTTGACGGCTTTGGTTACTTTTATTAAACAGTTTACAAGCATGAAAACTTGCCAATCAACTGTTGTTATTGTTATACACAGCCTCCTGGTACTTCGGAGCTCATTAACTGTTTAATAATTGTAAACAAAGCCGCCAAAGATTGAGAAAAGAGGGGACAGATTCGTAAGTGCTTGCGTAACTGCTTCGTGAATCTGGCCCCCTGGACTATACCTAGTGTGCGAGAGTCGCCGACCTGTTGGAAATCAGGACAGGAAACTCTGGAGGGTTGAGGGTGATGCCTAGCACATAGTGGGCAGAGGGCGCCTCCTGCCCAGGCGGGACGCTTAGCCTGTACCGCTGCAGGAACCCCGTCAGGAACTGGAATGCCTCGATCCTGGCCACGGACTCTCCCAAGCAGTTCCTCTTACCTAAGGAGCAGGGAACGGGAATTATTAGGAGAAAGCGCCAAGCCATTACGACTATATAGCACTTGGAATGGGTCAGCATATTGATTTTGGATAAGACGGGGGCAAAGGAATGGTACCCCAGCCACTTCGATGGTCCGGGATTGAGCGCCGATCCGCATGAAACGAGACCGTCGCTCTACCTTCTAGTCCAAGTGATTGAGTACCTAAGTGAAGTGAAGTGAGGTACAATGACAAATATATGAATGGGATTGGGTGGATATACATAGGAGCTGCATCATATGGATCAAGAGACCCATACGTGGATAATAATAGGATAAAATAGTGGATATTATATCTACCAAATTCCATTCATATATTTATCATTGTACCTGACTTCACTTCACCTCTCTCTTTCCTGCCTATATATGTCCAAATCTACGAACTTGTAAAAGACGGGAGACATCTCCCGTCACGCAGGGTGCAGTCGCACCTCCACAGATCTCCAGTATCATCTATTGATACTGGAAATGGCTCAAAAGGGCCACCACTTATGGGCTATTCATGCCCAAGCCACCTTTTGGGTGGCTTAATCTTCTCTCTCTCTCTCCTCTTCACGACGAGAGACATCTCCCGTCACGCAGGGTGCAGTCGCACCTCCACAGATCTCCAGTATCATCTATTGATACTGGTGATGGCTCAAAAGGGCCACCACTTACGAGCTATTCATGCCCGTGCCACCTTTTGGGTGGCTTCATCTTCATCTTAACACATTCACAAGGGACACATCTCCCGTCATGCAGGGTGCATTCGCACCTCCACAGATCTCCAGTATCAGTTCTTGATACTGGTAATGGCTCAAAAGGGCCACCACTTACGGGCTATTCATGCCCGTGCCACCTTTTGGGTGGCTTAATCTTCATCAATCAATCAACTTGTAAAACCACCATTTGGTCACCATTTGGTCCGGGAGACATCCCCCGTCACGCAGGGTGCAGTTGCGCCTCCACAGATCTCCAGTATCATCTTTTGATACTGGTAATGGCACGAAAGGGCCACCACTTACGGGCTATTCATGCCCGTGCCACCTGTTAGGTGGCTTAATCTTCATCAATCAATCAACTTGTAAATCCATCCTCCTGAAGATGTATTATTAAATACGAAAGTACTTAAGGAAATTCCTGTTTCAATTCTTTCTTCGTGGTCTGATACTCTCATATATATATATATATATATATATATATATATATATATATATATATATATATATATATATATATATATATATATATGTATGGCAACTTTACGGGCTCACCATAGCCCGTGCTACTCAGAAGGTTTTGTTCTGAGCAGCTGAATCTAAAACAACAACAACAACATATGGCAACTTACCGACCGAAAAAACGACCACGTTATCAGAGCGAAGCAGCTGGCCATCTTTATTCAAGAACCGCTCGGGGCGAAAGTTCTCAGGATCGATCCACACCTGTTCAAAACAAAGGCGTACTGTAAGCATTCTTACACTATCGTGAATGAGCAGCACGTATGTATACGTGCTGATATACATAATATCAGGGATATACATAATATCCCTGCCATTGGCGTGCGGGTGATTTTCAATGGAGGGAGCTCATCGGTGTGAAATATCAAAAATTAGAATACACTTTTATACTTTGGGACTCCTGGTTCAAGCTTGATGAAGAGCAGAAGTCTGGACACCAGTTCCGCCTGGGGACCACCTCATCACGTGACGCAATTTTACCCACTGGGTCTTGATACAACCTTCGGGCATTCCTATTCATCTTATCTCCTGGGGTCACTGGGACGGTGATAGATTTTAAACGTTTTCTAACTGGTTCTTCGGGCGGGGAGACGGTGTCCGGCGCCCTCTTGGCCGAGAGGTGCCGGTGGTGGGCGGGTTGGTGGCCTTCTGGCATGCCCTCAGGGCGTGGTGGGTGGCTGGCTCCTGCTCTGTAGGAGGGTACTGGGAGGCGTTTTGCTATTTCCCCCATATGAGTACGAGTTTAGGAGGGGGCCTTGACTCTGACTACCTAGTGTGGGGGGCGGTGCTTGCCTCCCTGAGGGGTCTCCTTGGGCTCCCTAGTTAGTGTGTTTATTCGCCACAAGGCCCATTCGTTTCCGCCGACAGGCGACGTTCGTTTAGTCGTCCGGCTTTGCGATTTACCCCTCAAGGGCACGCCAGGGCACACACACAGCATCACTGCTTTTGCAACCCCTAACTAAACAACAACAAAATACTTTGGGAAACGCCTGGGGCTTGAGAAAGCTTTCTGAAGCTGTATCAGGATCATCTGTTTTATATTACTATGGCGGACGTATTGATAGTAGGAAATTTATTTGTATTTTTTATGTGTTTAGTAAATATAAGTGTATGTTACTATCAGAAAAAACTTTTGAAATATTTGTTTAAAAATATTTGCCAAAGTGTGGCCGCCGTGCTGTGCCAAAAATCGTCGTAGGGGCAGAATCGGACCCTGGTACGCTAGTCCCTCCTGAATGCTGGTGAACCACCAGCCTATGTCCATCCCATACCCCAGACCATTCCCCCTGCAAATTTAGGTGAAGCTAACCTCCATACATCTGGCCTCAAACCTTGGACAGACAAACCGACATTCATATAGATATTGCTAAAGAACGGATTAACTGGCAAATTTATCATGAAACATTTGTTCTGTGTAAGAATAATGCACATTAACTTAGCTTACTGCAGATTTGGTGATTTAAAATAAATTATTTGAAGCTGGTAATATTTTATATTCGATGTGTTATAATTGGTTATGTAAACTGAGTACCGGATAGGCACCTCAAATAGCAACAATTATCTTGGCTAATATAAAAAAATTACTCATATTTGTTAATATAAATTTATATGAGTTAGGTATCGGCTACAACTTTATATGAGTTAGGCACGTTGGAGAAAACCTTAACTGTCGATTGATTAAGCATCCAGACCTAAGTTATCTATTTGGTTGGCTAGCGACGTGAAGGCCAGACTGCCACCGACCTGTTTGTTCCAGTGTACACCCCGGATGTTGCCGATGACCCAGGTCCTCTCGGGGACGCGGTAGCCGCCCAGGGTCGTCTCCTCCGGGTTGCTGTGGACCACCAGGGGCAGGATGGAGCCATAGCGAAACACCTCCGTCAGGAAGGCCTCCGTGTAGGGCATCTTGAGACGGTCTTCGTACCTGGGGTTGGGACCGAGTCACTGCTCATTAACTGTATTGTGTCGCTCGTCTGGTGCCTAAGGAGTGTCGCAGATTTGTGTAGGAAACTAGGCATATTTGTTTTATTATGAGCATAAGAAAAACAGAATTCTGCATTAAGTCTACTAACCAGACTTAATTTACAAAGTTTTTTCTGCAGTGTTTGCTGCTTCGCGGTTTGTTCCACTCCTCTACGATTCTATCACTGGAGCAGCGTTTACCTATATTCCGCTTAAGTCTAAGTTTGCTCAACTTGATCTGTCAGTACGAGCCTCATACTAACATGGCAGCTCCAACACCCAGTTTATATCCTGCTCTTTATGGCCGTGATCCACTCATACACGTCACCCACATGTTGTTCCCAATTTTATGCCCCACAGAAGACCACTGATACTTAGGAGCAACTCATAACGCAACATGCATTATGAGTTGTATTGTATGTTGCAACATGATACATGCAACTCCTCATTACATGTATCCAAGACAACCCCCCACCCCTCTTTCCTGTCATTACTGCAGCAGGATGACACATCCTGTCATGCAGAGGACACGCGAGGCTTCATCTGCGAAAGACAAAAGAAGCAACACCGCTTCGGTGCTCACCTGGTCAACACTTTCATAGAGGTCATCCTGTCTCATCAACCCCGCCGTTCCCACGTTCATGTTGATGAACGTGTGAACAGCGGGGTTGTCGTCACCTGAAGCTCCCCTGTTATTTTCCGAAATAAACAACAAGAATAGAAATATTGCAAAAGATGCAGCGAAGTTCCTTGCTATCATATGGACAGTGGAAGCTCTGTAGACATGCCTTGTATGTGTATATATTCGACGCACGCACACATGCCCGTGTTCGTGGTTGGCACACACGAATGTATGCCTTTGCCAAATGTTCGTCACTATCTGTTTCATATATAATTCATAAATGACAGCAAATATTAAAGGGACAGTATTAATAACGTGAGGGACAAAAGTTAAAAATTAATGAACTGTTGTTTAGAGCATCATGTGTCTAATACATATATATATATATATATATATATATATATATATATATATATATATATATATATATATATATATATATATATATATGCGAACAAGCCTGAATGGGGTGTGAGTTTTCAGTTATATATATATATATATATATATATATATATATATATATATATATATATATATATATATATATATATATATATATATATATATATATATATATACGATAAACAAATAACGATAAACAACATTGTAACAACGTGAGCAATATAAATATGAATAAAAAAACAGACAACATTATGTGAGAACCAGGACCCCCCATCGATGGCAATACATTGAAAATAGGTTTTCATCCTTCAGTTGTTCTCACGTTGGTAGGCGTTCAGTGCCGATGTTTGCCTCGATCTCGTGGAAGAGGGCGTCCTGGAGGTGCGGGTGACGCAGGAGGAAGAGGAAGCACCAGCGGAGGGTGGTGACGGTGGTGTCCAGACCCACGATGAACAGGTCGCTCAGCAGCCACAGCAGCTGCTGATCTGAAGTAAAGACGACGCTGAGTGAAGGATACGCAGCTTTTTTTCCCCCTCCAGATACATTGAATGTGCTTTTGAAAGGTATTTTCATGACTACGAAGAGAAGGACTAGGAGGAAGGGATGGCATTAAGTAGCTACGTTTTCTTTACGTAAGTGGGAGTGATAGGCCTCAGCGGGAAACTGCAAAATCAAAGTTTAAAAAATATAAAATCTAAAGTTGTAAAAATCAAATTCAAGATAACCAATGTAAGGATTTGCACAATCAGGTTAGTAAGCACCTTATACGCATAGCTGGTGTAGCTGTGAATAAGCATCCATCCACGACTACCTACGTGGCCCACAGGCTGTATAGTTCACGAGATTTAGTTATTTGTCACCTGACTCGCCTTGCAGCACGCACGCACGTACGCACGCATGTACACACACACACACACACACACACACACACACACACACACACACACACACACACACACACACACACACACAACTCCTGTTGATTGACGGTTGAGAGGCGGGATCAAAGAGCCAGAGCTCAACCCCCGCAAGCACAACTAGGTGAGTACACACACACACACACACACACACACAGGGGGGAGCCGGTGGGGCCACCGGGGTGGGGAAGCCGGTCGGCCGAGCGGACAGCACGCTGTACACTTGATCCTGTGGTCCCGGGTTCGATCCCGGGCGCCGGCGAGAAACGATGGGCAGAGTCTCTTTCACCCTATGCCCCTGTTACCTAACAGTAAATAGGTACCTGGGAGTTAGTCAGCTGTCACGGGCTGCTTCCTGGTGTGTGGGGGGGGGGGGAAATAGTAGTAGTAGAAACAGTTGATTGACAGCTGAGAGGCGGGCCGAAAGAGCAGAGCTCATCCCCCGCAAGCACAACTAAGTGAATACAACTAGGTGAATACACACACACACACACATATTCAAGATTCTCAAGGGAATTGATAGAGTAGATAAAGACAGGCTATTTAACACAAGGGGCACACGCACTAGGGGACACAGGTGGAAACTGAGTGCCCAAATGAGCCACAGAGATATTAGAAAGAACTTTTTTAATGTCAGAGTGGTTGACAAATGGAATGCATTAGGAAGTGATGTGGTGGAGGCTGACTCCATACACAGTTTCAAATGTAGATATGATAGAGCCCAGTAGGCTCAGGTATCTGTACACCAGTTGATTGACAGTTGAGAGGCGGGACCAAAGAGCCAGAGCTCAGCCCTCGCAAGCACAAATCGGTGAGTACAAATGGGTGAGTACACACACACGCACGCACGCAAGTATAGTGTGAGAGGGTCGAGGCCGTATACAGCTATATGTCTAGAACATTTATTGGTTAGGATATAATTTGAATAAATATAATAATATTCCTGCCTCGTTGTTGCTAGGGCCCGATTCGTATGTCATATAGCTTAAAATAACTACCATATAACGAATTCAACTCATAACGCATGTTGAAAGATCCGATTCACAATTTAGACGCAACTGACCCACGTGAGATCGCAGTACAGATAGATATACCCCTTTGTCAGCGACGAACACCTTTGTCAGCGACGAACACCTTTGTCAGCGACGAACACCTCTGTCAGCGACGAACACCTTTGTCAGCGACGAACACCTCTGTCAGCGACGAACACCTTTGTCAGCGACGTACACCTTTGCCAGCGACGTACACCTTTGTTAGCGACGTACACCTTTGTCAGCGACGAACACCTTTGTCAGCGACGAACACCTTTGTCAGCGACGAACACCTTTGTCAGCGACGTACAGGACAACGCTCTGGTCGGCTGGAAGTGTGCTCTGCTAGCCGAGAATAAGGTCGTGTTTGATTGATTGAAGATTAAACCAGCCGAGAGGTGGCACGACCATGAATAGCCCGTAATCAGGTGGTGTTTGACAGTGGTTGATATATATATCACTGTCGGCGACCCGGTTTGGTGGTGTGGGGCAGAAACGGGTCATCGACACTGATTAGCGAACAACAGGAAGTCATCTGGGTCACCACTGCAGTGAGTGATCTGCAGGGATTGTTGGTGATCTGCGGTGCTCTGTGATCATAGTCTTTAACAAGATCCTCGGCGACATAGAGGAGACACAATTGAATCGAATGTCTATTGTTAGCGTGAAAAGAAACTACTTCAGTCTTGTGAGCAAACTGTCCTTTACAGCTAGTGTGAAATACAGTTAATATTGCCGTTCAAGTCGGTGCTTGAGTAAAGTGTGGAAGTGAGAGTGGAGTCTCTTCCTGCACACAGAGAGGCAGAGTGAGGAAAGCCCTGAGAAATTGAAATTGAAATACGTTTATTGAGGTAAAATACACACAAAGGGATGAGGTAGCTCAAGCTATTCTCACCCCGTTCAGTACATCGTGTTAATACATACATAGACGCACATCACAAGCAATAAACATATTACCGAACATTCTGAGAGATAAACATATACATTTCCTCAAAGCCCTGAGAGATGCTCAATGAAACTCAGGCTCGAAGGAACTCTGATATAGCGCTACGACGGTGGGGAAGCGTATATGGTCCTGACTCCAGCTCTGTTCCCCAATTGTGTCTTAAAGAGTTGAGCGCGATTAAGAATGATAATGAACGACAATTAATGTGTCAAATTTGGAGACTTGTACACATTTGAGGGGTGCAAAATATATGACGTGAATTAGACTCTGCTCCGGGTTATGGAGTTGGAAACTAGATTTATTCCTCCAAGGAGTGCCGGACCAATCGGGCTGTGGTGGGTATGTGGGCCTGCGGGCCGCGCCAAGCAACAGCCTAGTGGACCAAACTCTCACTAGTCAAGCCTGGCCTCGGGCCGGGCTTGGGGAGTAGAAGAACTCCCAGAACCCCATCAACCAGGTATCAACCAGGCTCTGGGATCAGGAGCCGGTGCCTGGCCAGCCCTAGTTTACACAACGGCCCACCAGCAACTAAGAGCGAATTCTTCTCCTACACCGAGGAACGTTGTCATATCTTTTAGTAGTTGAACTAGTTTATAACGATACAGGAGCTTCTCACAACCCGAATACCCTTATAGTCCTCCCCCTGGTCTTACCCGTGAAGGTCAGGTCATCTTCCCTCTGAGCCTGACGGCGGCTCTCCATCAGGTACTCGTAGATGTAGTCGTTACCCCGGGCAGGGTCGTCAAGGGTGGCCTTGTGCTGGTTGATGACGCTCCTGTAGTGCTTGAGGCGTTGACTCATATTAAGCCCGACCTTCAGAGCTTTGGGCTTCAAGAACGTCCCAACAAATCTTAATTGGAAATAAGCGGGGGGTATTTATTGCATATATGTTATTAATATATGCTCTGAACAAATAGCAATTATTTGATTGGAATCGCCCCAACAAAATTTCTGAAGATTAAAGACGAATTGTTCGTTTAGTTTGAAATGGGGTCATACAAGTTGAAAAAAAAAATATTTACCAGTTTACAGGATTTATATTTTAAAAATTTCGCAGAACAAAAAACTGTATTTTTAATATTGACGTTTCTTTACTTAAGAAGAGTAAAGGTGTCAGTGAGAGTTGTTCATGATCGCTGACAGTGACTAGGTGTAAATTATTATAGAAAGTGACTGAAAATTATTATGCCAGCCACGAAACAACAAACATCGGCAGACATCTTCATTAAGAAATTTAGTAAAAGGTAAAAATCCACTTGTCCGCAGCGCTTTCAGCTTTGACCACTCTAAGGTAGACCATATAGACGTCCAGGTTGGTCTATAGCAGCGTCGGCTGCCACGTGGACGTCCAGGTTGGTCTATAGCAGTGTGGGCTGCCACGTGGACGTCCAGGTTGGTCTATAGCAGTGTGGGCTGCCACGTGGACGTCCAGGTTAGTCTATGGCAGCGTCGGCTGCCACGTGGACGTCCAGGTTGGTCTATGGCAGCGTCGGCTGCCACGTGGACGTCCAGGTTGGTCTATGGCAGCGTCGGCTGCCACGTGGACGTCCAGGTTGGTCTATAGCAGCGTGGAATACCACGTGGATGTCCATGTGGATGGATCGCAAGGTGGGCTGCCACGTGGACCTCCATGTGGGTCAGTGGTAATGGCACCACTGCTGCCAAATTTGTTGTGAACGCTGTCACCAGATGTTGTAACCGCATGACATCAGAGGATGTAATCAAGATGTCAGATGTGATCATAATTTAACGTAACAGAATAATGAATATCAACATAATCAATTCATCCTCAACCAGTCCCTCTGAGCCGTACCGGTCGGCTCACGACACAATGAATTTACAAGGGGGAAAGTTACTGAAACCAACTATAATTTAGGAACAAAATAAATTATAACACAATTATATTAATATGCAGAATAACCACATGTGAAAAATAGAAAATGCTTAACGCGTTTTCGGCTAATTCGCCTTCATCAGAGCAAAATATTAATATTAATATCTATTTCACCCCTTCACAAGATTACGAGTCTCTTAGCCTGGCTGACGAGCAAGCCAGGTTACTGCTACCCCACATACCCATGAACTCTTAAACCCCAGTCCACACAACGTACCCTACTCGGCCCATATAACTTAACCTAACACCCTATCTCTATCTCAGAATTTACTTAAGTCAGTCCCCGGATTGATCACTCACCACTTGCCTATACTTTATACCAAAGACGTTCGACCTACACAGTCGAATGACCTGGCCTATACTTAGCTAGCTCTAGGGACTTGGCCCATACCTAGTTAGCTCTGGGGACCTGGCCCATACCTAGCTAGTTCTGGGAACTTGGCCCATACCTAGCTAGCTCTGGGGACCTGGCCCATACCTAGCTAGCTCTAGGGACTTGGCCCATACCTAGTTAGCTCTGGGGACCTGGCCCATACCTAGCTAGCTCTAGGGACTTGGCCCATACCTAGTTAGCTCGGGGGACCTGGCCCATACCTAGCTAGTTCTAGAGACTTGACCCATACCTAGCTAGTTCTAGAGACTTGGCCCATACCTAGTTGGCTCGGGGGACCTGGCCCATACCTAGCTATCTCTGGGGACCATAACAAATCAACTAAACTAAGCCAGCACTTGTCACTCACTGGATGACGGGGGTGTAGTTGAGGAAGCCGCCCTGCTCCACCAGGGTGAGGGCCATGGCCAGGGAGTTGATGGCCCAGAGCAGGTGAGGGTCTCCCATGGCGTACCTCTCCCCAACCATCATGTGCCACAGGACGTTGAGCACAGAGGTGGCGAGGTCGTGGTGCAGGTTATAAGGCCGCCCCACCTGCTCCTGTGAAGGAAACACTTTGTGACGCACCGTAATTCCTCGCGACCTCCCTTTTTTGGCATCGATGGAAAGTTATCCGAGGCGGGCAATGTACTGGAGTCGCTGAGAGATGTGAAGTGGTGCGGAACTTCAGGAAGGAGGAGGAATTAGATCACTCGTTTTGAACTATCAGCAGCTTGACGTCTATTGTGAGAAAATGGCTTGAATCGATAATTTCAAAAACCCTTCCTAAACACCTTAAAAAAAAGGAATAGATTAATAAAGGGCTCACAGCACGGCTCTACTAGGGTGAGTTCATGTTGAACATTAATTTCGTTCCATTCTATTCCAGCAGTTTTAAAGACAGTTGATAATGGATAAATTTGCGACATCTTCCCAAGGTCGAGCTACTGACCCTTCCTAGGATGCAACCCCCACAACAGTTGCTTAGCTCCCGGGTACCTATTTACTGCTAGGTGAACGGCGGCATTAGGTGAAAGGAAATATGCTCGACCATTTCTGTCCCGCACGAGAATGTCATCCTGTTATCCCCAATTGCGAGTCGAGAACGAAGCCAACTATTCTACGAGATTCTAAAGAGACATTATGAAAGTCTAATTTTCATTATCTAGAAATATGCTAAATATGTCAACAAAAAATCGAACACAAACAAAAATTATACAAATTGGAGAGGTAGATTCAGAAAAGATCCGTGTAAATGTTCTTTTAATAAGAGGCTTGTTGAGTTATGGAACATATTACCGAGTAACGTAATTGACGTGGGATCGTTGGATTATTTTTTGGGTAATACAGTTAAATATATGAAGTAAAACAGTGAAATTCGTTGGTATAAATTGAAAGTGCCTCCTATGATCCAATAGACCATCTGCAGTTTCCTTTATTCATATATTGTATAGCCTCGAGATACACTGTGAATCTTAGGTTTCTTGAAACCGTGTACTTCTAACAAGATTATTAAGCGCAGCACTATCATCTAAGGAGGTTCAAACACGCCGGTTTAATGACTCGTTGCCGTCTGAACCAGACGTTAAATTAGAAATAAAAGAAATCTTAATTCCTATCTATACTGTATTGTTAGATTTCATCGGTACTAGGATCACACGCAGAAGAAATTGGTCCATATACAATGCAGTCGTAACTGCTCACAATTTTTACGTGAGCCTAGTCTCCGTCCACACTAGTCTTTGAAGCTGTAGTTTTATTTTGAATTATGATTAAACGAAATCACGTAAAAATAAGAGGTAAGGTCTTTGTGCGATACCCAACAATACCTGTGAAAAATACTGTATCATATCGGATTCTCAATTTTTTGGGGGCCCTGCATCTTGGAAATACTTCTCAACTCCTACAGAGGCAACGGGTGTTGACCTTCCGGTTCCATTGTTACGTCGGATTTATCTGTAGGAGACTATTGAGATAAAAGAGAGTGCCTTAGGGAAGACCAGTCTTGAGCAGGAAGGCGTGTGCCTCTTTACGCTCGACAGTCTTAAGGGACTCTTAACACTAGACAATAATCAATACCGTCCGACTGTGCGCAAGATCATAAATATTCAAGAGGAACAGTTACACTGTCTAGAATTAGTAGTAAACATTAAGTTTATTTACACTAATGCTTAAACACGCAGAAATAATAATATTTGAATTGCAATATTTTTTTTTAGACAATAAGCTATTGTGTCAATAAAATATTAAATAAACTATTACCCCAAGATGTAATAGTTTATTGTGAACTCGACCCCGTTCATGCTGAACAGTTTCACACATTAAACACTGGGTTTGTTGACTCTCGGCAATAAAGTTTATGATCAAACTAGAGCAGATGCATGAAATACAGCGGTTCTAAACCCAAGTGTCCGGGAACATACGCCATACACAGTGATGTATGTTGAAATACACTTGATCTCTATGGTAGCATATCTTGGCACATTGTTATTAATTGCCCGTCACTTCCTAATGCTTTAGTTTAGTTCATTTATTATGCACCCCCCCATACCCATCTTGTGGGCGGTGGTGGAAAGGGTTACAGAGGCACGTCATGGGCTCAGGGGGACTGAACCCCACAATTCATTTAGCTAAGCAAGTTACAATCTAAAAGTGAACTTTTTTTGGACGTTTCCAATAGTCACTAGTATCAACGGCGGGGGTTCCACAGCCCGCATGTGGTTAAAGCCAGTGGATCAATTTGGCAGAGAGAGAGAGAGAGCGGGGGGGGGGGGGGCAGCGAACTGGAACTGTGCCACACTTTCGGTCTCTCTCAAATGATGCTCAAAACAGCAACAACGTACCTGCATGACGTACCCCGCCTGCATACTGTACCATACCCGCACACTTGAGGTTATATCTACAGCATCACATTCAGGTGGAGGTTGTTGTGTGGGAAGTGAGAGCTACCTGGCAGGTGTCGAGGAACTCCTGTAGCTCGTAGTTGACAAAGGTTTCGATGTTCTTGGTGGCGAGGCCGAGGTCCCGCAGGACCCGAGCCGTGAAGCGCCGGGAGTCACGCCACACGGGGCCCTCCGCGTCGATGATGCCTGCAGGTGGGGGAGGGAGGTGCGGGCATTATCTTCGGATAGTTATCAGGAGAGGGCGCTAAGCCGCTGGGATCACATCGCCTTGCAAGGGGATCGATCGCCGACCCTGTGAGATGCTAAAGGCCGTCGCTGTACCGAGCGGCTTAGGGGTATGTTATGTTGAAGGTTGGATCCTGTTCTGGTGGACTGGTAGTCGAGCGGGGAGGGTTATAGTGCGTGGTGTTGAGTCGAGCGTTGCCAGGTGTGGGTGGTGGTGTTCAAGGGAGTGTGTTGCCAGGTGTGAGTGGTGGTGGTCAAGGGAGTGTGTTGCCAGGTGTGGGTGGTGGTGGTCAAGGGAGTGTGTTGCAGGTGTGGGTGGTGGTGGTCAAGGGAGTGTGTTGCCAGGTGTGGGTGGGGGTGGTCAAGGGACAGTGTTGCCAGGTGTGGGTGGTGGTGGTCAAGGGAGTGTGTTGCAGGTGTGGGTGGTGGTGGTCAAGGGAGTGTGTTGCCAGGTGTGGGTGGGGGTGGTCAAGGGACAGTGTTGCAGGTGTGGGTGGTGGTGGTCAAGGGAGTGTGTTGCCAGGTGTAGGTGGGGGTGGTCAAGGGACAGTGTTGCCAGGTGTGGGTGGGGGTGGTCAAGGGACAGTGTTGCCAGGTGTGGGTGGTGGTGGTCAAGGGAGTGTGTTGCCAGGTGTAGGTGGGGGTGGTCAAGGGACAGTGTTGTCAGGTGTGGGTGGTGGTGGTCAAGGGAGTGTGTTGCCAGGTGTGGGTGGGGGTGGTCAAGGGAGTGTGTTGCCAGGTGTGGGTGGTGGTGGTCAAGGGAGTGTGTTGCAGGTGTGGGTGGTGGTGGTCAAGGGAGTGTGTTGCCAGGTGTGGGTGGGGGTGGTCAAGGGACAGTGTTGCCAGGTGTGGGTGGTGGTGGTCAAGGGAGTGTGTTGCCAGGTGTAGGTGGGGGTGGTCAAGGGACAGTGTTGTCAGGTGTGGGTGGTGGTGGTCAAGGGAGTGTGTTACCAGGTGTGGGTGGGGGTGGTCAAGGAAGTGTTGCCAGGTGTGGGTGGGGGTGGTCAAGGAAGTGTTGCCAGGTGTGGGTGGGGGTGGTCAAGGAAGTGTTGCCAGGTGTGGGTGGGGGTGGTCAAGGAAGTGTTGCCAGGTGTGGGTGGGGGTGGTCAAGGGACAGTGTTGCCAGGTGTGGGTGGGGGTGGTCAAGGGACAGTGTTGCCAGGTGAGGGTGGGGGTGGCCAAGGGACAGTGTTGCCAGGTGTGGGTAGGGGTGGTCAATCGCGTATCATTAGATGCTTACAAAATATCTTGAGCGAAATCACGAGGTCGCTCAACGTCCTCCCAGCAAGCATAAGAAATATTGCCGGAACAACCGTGGACATTTTCAAGAGGAAACTAGATTTATTCCTCCAAGGAGTGCCGGACCAACCGGGCTGTGGTGGGTATGTGGGCCTGCGGGCCGCTCCAAGCAACAGCCTGGTGGACCAAACTCTCACAAGTCGAGCCTGGCCTCGGGCCGGGCTTGGGGAGTAGAAGAACTCCCAGAACCCCATCAACCAGGTATCAACCAGGTCTCTACAGCGCCGTTTAGAAGCAAAGCAATCATACACACACTAAACACGATATATATACACGAGACGATGAAATATAAACAAACTTAAGGCTCCAGACAACTGTGAACAGAAGGTTGAAAATGGTCAACTAATGCCCCGGACTGACCTTCCAGGCACCTGCAATATTAAAAAAATACTGCAGAATCGAACGGAGTTGCATATATTTTCCTTTGTTGTTTATTATATAATTCGTCCACGCCGAGTTGAGTGGTGCTTCTGATCTCTGTCGTCCATAATAAGTAAGTCTGGCTACCTACAGGCGAGGCTCCCAGCTCTTGGCCAGACCTTCATCACCCAAGATGAGGGTGTGACCGGCGCCTCTAAACACCTTTGCCACTCATAATGATACTGACTGTAGTGTTATTAACTCTTAAACTGACCTTTGCCTCCCATGATGAAGTTGAAGACGGTGCCCCTGGGACGGTGGTTGAACATGTCTCCCTGTCTGACGAAGGCCTGAGTCAACCAGTGGGAGGAGTTGATCACCACCACACGCCGGAGGCCCAGCTGGACGCTGTACAGCGGACCGTGCTCCTCTGCCAACCTGAAAGTTTCGTTCTCAGATTTAAACTCCATTTATACATGCCTCTAATATTATTTTGTGGATTGATTACTTGCAAATTAATCTATAATTTAGTAAATTTGATTTTGCAAGCTCTTGTCGTGCGATAAAGCCGGGAATTTAAAATAGTTGCCATCGTTCTGTATAGCTGTGGAAAATAGTCCTGCCTGAGTAGTGAATAATACGTTGCCGCTAGAATCTAGACGCCATACTGTCTCTAAATAATGGGCCGACTAAGTCTTCTTACTTATCCCTTCAAAACGTAAGATCATTCTTAGATTCAAGTTTTCACTAATATATTCCAGCTTTCCTTGTGTATTGTAGCTGCAGGTTTCTGGGTCCTGCGTTCTATGTGTACGGTAGTATCTTCTGTCGTATCCGTCATATCCACACTCATTTGAGCCGGTGCAAACTACTAGCAAGGATAGCAGCGTGGCGTGTGTATGTACTGACCAGGGCTCTAGACAGCTTCACCTCATTTGAAAACTAAATAAATGCCTAAAACTTAGTAAGAGGCTGCCATTAACTCTAGCAAATCCTGGCAGCAGTTGAGCTTGTCACGATGTCACCAGTCTTCATAGATCACAGTAAACAGAGGTTGTCACTGGTAATAAAGAGGAAGGATTAAGAATGGTCAGTTATTGTTCAATAGATGGAAAACGATTACTCGCCTTGAAGACCTTCCTGCAATGGTTAAATATCAGACTCGAGCATAAAAAAAGATCAAAATATACTTTAATGATTCTCTATCTGCCTTCGCGAGTTAAGTTAACGGTAGTTTCGTATCCAGATTGTGGGTGTGGAGGAAGATTCCTACTCACGTGTGTGTGCCCTTGGAGATGAGATCAGCTGTGAGATGAGATCAGCTGTGAGATGAGATCAGCTGTGAGATGAGATCAGCTGTGAGATGAGATCAGCTGTGAGATGAGATCAACTGCTATACACAAGCTTCCGCGCGTAAACTCTCGCTTTTTCTATCCACAATAACTATGGAGTGTTGTATGCGCCCATAGTGAATTATAAAATGGCATTGTGCTTCTGCCTATTCAACTTTTATTCAGATCTTTTATTAATTTTCATAGACAATTCCATTGTGTTTTTGAGTATGGAAATAATGCTGCAGCCTCATACACGAAACTTTTATGATAATAATCCTATAGACTCTTTGAACGCGACATCACTGTCAAAAGTCTGCTTCACCTATTGTTAAAGGAAACTGTGAAGTGTTCACCTAAGTCCAGTTTTGTTATTAACGACCGACACAAACTTCGTCCCAATAAACTCTTATTCACAATAAATATATTCGTAATACAAGGCTCTTCAAGCCCCCCCTGCGTGCGCATATTAGTATATCTGTCGTCTTGGCCACATACTCACCTGCTGAAGAAGGTGACGGAGTCCTCCCAGAGAAGGTCGAAGAGGTTGCCGACGAGCGGGAGGCCCTTGGGTCCCGGCGGCATCCCTCGGCGGTCGGGCTGGTGCAGGATCATGTACAGCGCCCCAAGACCCACCACCAGCAGAAGCGACACCCACCACATCTCTCCCCCAACACACACACACGGGCGGGCTGCTCCGGTCAGAGGGCCACACTAGTCTGGATCCTGACGCGTCATGAAGGATTAGACTTAGTGGGAGCGCTATTGGTGCCTGGCGCTGCTTTCAACATCACTTTTGTTTAAGGAGATGCGCACTTTGATGTTCATAGTATATATTATTTGGTACATTTTGAATGGTTTGCTCATACGAATGCATATAAAAACATATTGCAGTGATTAATTTGTAAGTACAGCATACAGCTAAAATGCGCGAAAGTAATAATGATAACATGATATATCTCTTTAGCATATCGTGGTCCACTGGTTAAGGCGCGCATCTGGTGGTTATCTGATCCCGTCCTGCTCCAAAGATGTTCTCATATATATATATATATATATATATATATATATATATATATATATATATATATATATATATATATATATATATATTTATATATATATATATATATATATATATATATATATATATATATATATATATATATATATATATATATATTATATATATATATATATATATATATATTATATATATATATATATATATATATATATATATAATATATATAATATATATATAATATATAATATATATATAATATATATATAATATATATATAATATATATATAATATATATATAATATATATATATATATATATATATATATATATATATATATATATATCTCACGTTATAGTGATTTCCCTGTGTACAGTGCAAAGCAATGAAGTATGTGACCCTTATATGCACACAAGTTAGTTAAGGACTAATGGACAAATATATCCAGCCAATAGACAAAAGGGAGATAATACAAACAAAATCCTTGATTTAGCAGTTTGATAAAACAAGAAGCAAAATCGAGAGAGCTTGTAAAAGGTAGAGGAGAGAGGAACGGAGGAGAACAGCAATTGGCATAGAGAAGCAATAAATAGACAGGAGTTAGAAGGTAAGCAGAAAGTCTACATACAAATAACAGCATCCAAAACCAAGGGACAAACAAGACTATTACACAAATAAAGGTAACTTTATATGTCTGTGAGTGATGAAGCACTAAGACTGAATATGGGGGAATTGAGGACGGATAGAAAATGATAAGAAAATATTCGAGGTACTCAGTGAAAGTTTTCAGGATGTCTTTAAAATAGAACCTGAGCCGTTCCTGACTACTGAGGGGGGGGGGGAGGACACCACCAAATGAAATACTGAGCAACACAAAAGTGGCAGTAGAGGTGAAGAGGCACCAGGACGGGCTGAATGAAACAAAAGCAGCAGAGGCACTGTGCAAACAACTTTCATTAAGCTTTAATGAGACAATTAAGAGGGAAATTTGCCTGACACATGTGAAAACGGCAAATTTAGTCAAATGAAAGTGAAACTGAAATTACTAATAAATATTAATACATTTACAGTTGGGTTAGTTTACACGAATATCAGTAAATTATTTACCCGAGAGAAAGTCATAATAATAACATAACATGTAATATATGTAATTAAACGCTATACTCAAGATTTAGAAGCTAGACTACAGATCAGTGACATTGTCGTTCATACATTGTAAGGTTCAAGAGACAATAATGAGGGGACGAGTGGAACACTGGAAATAGATTAAATACGTAACCAGAAGATAACATGGGTTTAGAGAAGGAAAGTCCTGCCTAGCAAACTTACTAGAGTACTGCGACTAGTTAACATTAATCAAGCAGGAAAGAGAAGGGTTGGCCTGATTGCATTTTTCTACATTGCCAGATGCTGGTAGAGCAGAGCTGGAAGAGGATTGAATTGGGTGGTTTAGGATGGTGAAATCTGCTTTTAGGTTCACCAAATGCAGTCCCATAAGTCTCACCCTCAGTCCCATAAGTCTCACCCTCAGTCCCATAAGTCTCACCCTCAGCCCCATAAGTCTCACCCTCAGTCCCATAAGTCTCACCCTCAGTCCCATAAGTCTCACCCTCAGTCCCATAAGTCTCACCCTCAGTCCCATAAGTCTCACCCTCAGTCCCATAAGAAGCAAGTTCAGGTAGGTTAATACGTTATCGGAAGGGAAGGGAACTATCAGGAGAGAGCGCCAAGCCATTACGACTATATAGCACTTGGAAGGGGTCAGGATAAGGATTTAGGATGGGACGGGGAGAAAGGAACGGTGCCCAACCACTTGGACAGTCGAGGATTGAACGCCGACCTGCATGAAGCGAGACCGTCGCTCTACCATCCAGCCCAAATACCGTGAGACCCAGTTTTATTGGGTCTCGCGAAGCCTAATTGGCTTTGTGAGTAGAAATTCAGAGTCTAAGTGCAGTAGAAACTGGTCAGTTCTCGTTGATATAAACAGAGACAGATAGGAGAAAGTTATATCCATAATAGTCGTATAGATTTTTAAATAAGAACACTAATTATTAAATATTATCTATATATAATTAATATCTGTATAGTGGTTTGTCTTCCCAGTACAAAAAATACACTTAATTAATCCATCGATAAAGGTTTGGATACACGATTAATATTTTCTGTATTTTAGCAAAATGTACCAATAGACACATTAATTTGAAAATGCATGTTATAGGTTTCTTAGTGGAAAAACTTCCTACAATACCGTAGTAATGAAGGTGAAGAAAGGACCCAATACTTTGGGTCTTTTGTAAGGTGCTGGGAACAATGTTTACATCACCTTGATAAAGGATGTAGGTTTCATCCGAAAATTTGGTCAACAAGATTTTCTCTGAATGCTCTTTATTTCCTTCTACGAGGCTATGGGACCCCACCACTAATCCAGAGGTAATACCGCTTTTTAATAAATCATTAAAAATAAGGGCCTCGTAGTACAGTTGGATTCGTTCTCGACTCACACTTGGGGATCAAATCCCTGGAAACACAAACCGAAACTGTCTCTATTTTCCGCTTGTTACAACTTGTAATAAAGTTGTTACATCTTGGCTATACAGCTTGGCTTGGTTGTTACAACTCGCTATATTGGTTACTATAACTTGTTAGGTGTTGTTAAAACCTATTCGCACGTTGTAGCAACGTCGTAGTTTCGTTGTGTGTTCGGCGGGAAGTTCGTTTCTCAGGCGGGACAAAAATGGTTGGGCACATTTTCTTTCACCCAATTCCTCTGCTCACCTAGCAGTAAATGGGTACCTGAGAGTTAGGAAACTGTTGTGGGGTTCCATTCCAGGAAGTGATCGGTGGACGCTGGTTCTTTCCTCGTCCTGATTCCAAGATTTTCTCAGGCGAAGTTATTCATCGTGTTAGTGTTCACGCAAGAAATATTGTTCATGATTATACTTTAATTCCCCATAATAAACAATCGGGTGTAAATGGAAAGTTGAATAGTTTTTAGCATGCAGAAGGCCTACAGGACCACGCGAGGCAGCCCCAGCCACACTTATTCATGTGTGTCTAACCTACACTTGAAACAATCCAGCGACTCCACTTCTAGTATGTCACATGGTAATTTGTTCTATAAATCAACAGCCCTATTCCCAAGCCAATATTTACCCCAAGTCTTTTATAAATTTAAACTCATCCAATTTGTACCCAATGTTTCGTGTCCTATTTTGTGTTAATTTTGTTAATACATTATTAATAATTCGTTTTATCTACCCTTACGTCCATTTGTATTCTGCCTCCTATGGGCCAATACGCCTTATTCAGTGTCATTTATTCTTAAGTTCTTTCTATAAAAAGTACATTAAGGTATGTAATTAATCTCTCTTTAAGTGTTAGGCTGCTAGTATCTCAATGTTCTGATTCTAAGGTTCCAATTGTACTTCTAAGGTACTTAAGAATACAGTCAAAATATATGACTTAACTCACTATATTAGAGGCAAGAGTATTGAAATACTGTAGTTTTAATTTATAAATTCTTTCCAATAATATTAGAATTGTGAAAGATAAATCCAAATATAATTTGTAGATTATTAAATTGAGGGGAATTAGATCATTCTTTTCTAAGTAACTTAAATTTCGTAATAGGGGAGGTTATCTTGAGATGATTTCAGGGCTTAGCGTCCCCGCGGCCCGGTCCTCGACCAGGCCTCCTTTTTGTTACACATCCCCCAGGAAGCAGCCCGTAGCAGCTGTCTAACTCCCAGGTACCTATTTACTGCTAGGTGAACAGGGCATCAGGGTGAAAGAAACATTTTGCCCATTTGTCTCCGCCTCCACCGGGGATTGAACCCGGAACCTCAGGACTACGAATCCGAAGCGCTGTCCACTCAGCTGTCAGACGCCCTTAGGGTCACAGATATACTGAATAACTTTGGACCAGTAATCAAGGGAGCTGGAGTAGACAGTCCGCTACAAAGGTTTGACTTAGGGATTCAGTATCTTGTATTAATTTACATAAAAATATATTTTCATAATAAAAAAAAGAACCAATCAAAACATAATGTCATCTCTTGGTAAATATTTGAACATCATTCTCCATAACATTAACTTAACCCAAAAAGATACAAATTTGACGTAATCCAGTTAACATAAGTTTCCTGTAGACTGAGGTAACACATTTTACCTGGATTTACCTGAGGGTCACCATCTTTCCAGTGGTCTGAGGGGTAAACATGAAGCCGGTGGCTTGTCAAAAATCCCCACATTATTCCAGAGAATTTTTTTTATATTGGATTTTATCTTGGCATTTACGACTAATTTTACATTTATTTTTATCCTAAAGAAAATCCTAAATAATATGGATAAAAAAATTTTTATCCGTATTGATACTAAAAAAACAATGTTTTATTGATATATTCGCAACTCTAAATTTAACATCAGAATGTTTAAAAGTAACATATGATCTGAATAATTTAATGACAGAAGAGTTATTGAACATTAAAATGGATAATCAACTGTTTTATATATAAAGCATTGGATCAAAAAGTAAAAGACGGCCAAGATTTATTTTATGACCTAAATTAGTCGTCCAAATTAGGACTCAGAGGGGAATATCATAACTATATCATTTACATTTAATTTTTATTGGTTAGCAAATAAAACTCTGTCCTCAACAGTTGTTTGAAGCCATTTGTAATATCTAGTAAAACCAGCTAATTTTTAATTACATCGTTATTACAACAAATCATTTTAATCAAGTGACTTTTAGTAAACAGAAAAATCTAGGCATAACAGCATCAAAATATAGGAATAATTGAGTGATATTATTTATAAATATAAAAGGAGCCTTTAGCTGTATATTCATTAAAAGTTAAAGGTTGAAAAACTTGGACTAATAATGTTGTCAAGGCTTATTTCAGTGTGCTCAGAATAGGTCTAATTGGAGCACAGAAGGAAACACAAATGCTATATGAACCAACATTACACGGAACACTATCTGTGCAACCTGGTGATCACAGCTCGTCGCACAAACCAGTTATCCACTGACGCCTTATAAGACTTATTAGAACTTGGAAATCGGCCGAGGATTCTGCTAAGCACTGCCAAGATTTCACAGCCTCTTACCAGATTTATCCAATTGTGGGAGATCACCAGGTCGTGGGCTTAAGCCCCGTTACAGCTCTTTGTTTTCACACTATATGATTTGTGTTGCTAATTCGTAGTGTATATGTAACAAATTCAATGTATTCCATGTCACAGGTGATCTTAGAAAATGGGTAAAATTGTTAGATGCTGTGATTAACACAAAAAATAGGAAGAATCCTTGGTGGATTTTCAAGTAAAAGAATTATTTTTATCCAATCCCATTTCTCATCTTATTTCCCTTTCCTATTTCTCACCCCATTACTCCAAACTTTAGATTGTGATATGAATTGAACTCACAGCTACCTCTTGATTTACAGTCTGCAATCGCCAAAACAGTTGGGTTCATTTTCGACTCACAGTCGGGAATCCCGGGTTCAAATCCCGGATGGGACCGAAATGATTGAGCACGTTTCCTTTCACCTAATACCACAATTCACCGAGCAGTAAATAGCTACCCGGGAATTGGCCAACTGTTGTGGGGTTGCATCCTGTGTGTGTGGGGGGGGGCAGTATTTCTACCTTGGGGGCCTATGTATTATATATATGTATATATATATATATATATATATATATATATATATATATATATATATATATATATATATATATATATATATATATATATATATATATATATATATATATTATACATTACACCCGTCTCGCTATAGTCCCTCCGTCCACCCGTCTCGCTATAGGCTCCTCTGTCATCGCGCGTCTAGGCAGCTTTGGCCGATCTTTCAGTGAGGACGACCTCGAACTCGTGGGGGTTGAGGGTGACGCCACAGTGGAAGCTGGTCGAGGGGCGGGCGAGACCTTCGGGGACGCTGAACGTGTACCTCTGCAGCATTCCCGTCAGGAACTGAAAGGCCTCAATCCTTGCTAAGGATTCGCCCAGGCAGTTGCGCCGCCCTGGAAGGTTGTACATGAATGAACAGATTTAGCAGAAATCGCTGGAGCCCTACGGGCTTTCTCTAATTCTTACGTATATTTAAAAATAATTGTTTTATCATTGTTTTAGTGTCTACATTATTTAATTAAAATGTTTATTGGCAGTTATCTTAAGAAGTGATTATGATATGCAGTCCTAAGTTAATTGACACTGATGAAACAAAGTTCTGCAAGTAATAGACTAAAAGGAGCGCCACAGACTGAAAGACGAGGGCGGAGGCTTGCTGTTGCGAGTGACAGTCGAAGGAGGTAGCAACAGAGGAAGACTTAAGGGGGACTCACCCACATAGGAAGTCTTCCCAACAGAGGAAAACTAAATGGGGACTCACCAACTGAGGAAGACTTAAGGTGGACTCATCAAGAGAGGTAGACTTAAGGGGGGACTCATCAAGAGAGGTAGACTTAAGGGGGGACTCACCCACAGAGAAGGGCAGAACGTGTTCGGAGCGGATCACTTGGCCGTTCTCGTCCAAGAACCTCTCTGGCCGGAAGTTTTCCGGGTCGCTCCACACCTGAACACACCAGGAGGGGGGGTGAGGGGGGAGGAAGGTCATTAAACGTGACTGCAGAGATAAATAATTACCACCGGTGTCTTGGCTTTATGTGCACTGATTATATTGGATATATATATTTAGAAAGCCTGCCAGACTTGCCCCTCCAAAATACATAAACAATGGAAAGAAATCATCATTGGTTGATCATTACTTGATATTTATCATATTTGATCATAGATTATAGCGAATATGACAGTATTACTGATATAGATTTGGTCTTGGTGTCGTTAAAAAAATTGGATAATTTCGGATTATCCTAATTGGAATATATTTTGCATAAAGATCTCTTAATCCGACCTTCTTATCCCAGTGGATGCCCCAGATGTTGCCAATGATCCAGGTCCTCTTAGGAATGCGGTAGCCATCCAAGGTCGTCTCCTCGGGGTTGCCGTGGAGGGCGAGGGGCGTGATGGATCCGAACCGGAACACTTCCGTCATGAACGCCTCCGTGTAGGGCATCCTGAGCCGGTCCTCGTACCTGTCAGGGTTCAGGAGAGCATTGCTAGGCTGTCAAACTTTCGTGTTATCAGGCTGCAAGAGTGATATAATGGTTAAGTTTTTGAACTGAACTTTCAGAACTTTGCTGTAACCCCTCGCAACTGCCTGAGTGTTGCGGTAAATCAAATCATGCTTGTGCAAGCGAAGCATCTCTCGTTTGCAATAAGGGAGAATTAAGTCAAATTGTTCTCACGTTGGTAGGCGTTCAGTGCCGATGTTTGCCTCGATCTCGTGGAAGAGGGCGTCCTGGAGGTGCGGGTGACGCAGGAGGAAGAGGAAGCACCAGCGGAGGGTGGTGACGGTGGTGTCCAGACCCACGATGAACAGGTCGCTCAGCAGCCACTTCAACTGATTGTCTGTTGGGAGTCAGACTAGATGGTTATGCAACACACTAAACACTTGTCTGGGAGTGGTAAGATAGGGCAATCATCAGGGAGTCATGATGATCCTGGAGCACTTACAATGATTACAAGGACAGAATAACAGCTGGAATATGAGTGAGTGAAAACGGTGTTCACCCAACTGGACCATCTGGAATTGAACGCTGTCCCTGCAAGAAGCGAGACCTTTCCTCTCCCGACCAGGATAAGTAGATGGAAAAAACAGCCCACTATGAGGTAAATATGTATTACATTCTGAAATAAACCCGTCTTCCCCATATTTACATTTTGCCAAAGGTAAAAATTCTAATAGACATAATTCTATTCTAATGTTTATTTCGATTTATGAAGGTTCGAACTAAGCGAAGAATGCTTTCTCTCACCAGTGAATATTGTGTCTGAGTTGCCCTGCTGCAGCTGCCGCCGCTGCTCCAGCAGGAACTGGTAGATGAAATCAAAGCCTCGCTCAGGGTTGTCCAGGTTGGCTTTGTGCTTCTCGATGAGTTCCGTGAAGTAGTCGAGGCGGTGCTTCACACTGAGCCCCACCTTGAACGCCTTTGGTTTGATAAAAGTCCCAATGAATCTGAAAGATAAAACCACTGATCGTAAATATGTTTGTGTAACTCCTGTAAATCTGCAACCATGATGACCAAACCACATCCCAGAAGATGAGTAGACGACGACGTTTCGGTCCGTCCTGGACCATTGTAAAGTCGATTGTGGACGACGATTGTTTCGTTCTAGGACAGACCGAAACGTCGTCGTCTCCTCATCTTCTTGTGTGGGGTTTGGTCATCATATCTTCATCATGATTGCGACTCATCGTCTGTAAATCTGCAACTAATTATTACAGAAACAAATCCAAAAATGCTCCCACAAAGCCACGAAGAATGGTCAAGTATCCCTGGCACTTACTGTAATAAAGGGGTGTAGTTGAGGAAGCCTCCTTGCTCGACCAGTGTTAGAGACATCTCGAGGGAGTCAATGATCCACTTCAAATTCTTGTCTCCCATGGGAAACCGCTCACCCACGAACATATGCCACACTATGTTGAGCACAGAGGTGGCTAGGTCATGGTGCAGATTGTAAGGCTTCCCAACTTTTTTCTGAGAACCAAAAAAAGCAAAAAACAGGGAGAGGCATAAATTAAGATTTATTTACCAATGCTTCTATTTCTGCGTACTAATTTTACTGTGTCTTAATCTTATTATAAGTTGTGAATATAAATAATTGGATCACCTGAAGAATCACCAGCCAAGCGCTACCTGGGGGAGGAGGGAGGGGGTGATTCTCCAGATGATCACAGCATTCTACAATCAAATGAGAGTAGTGATAAGATTAAAACACAGCTCAGAACTGAGGAAAAGCCTGAGTGCACACCTGCGTGGCCTCGAGGAAGTCCTGCAGCTCCCGGTTGACGTAGGCCTCGACGGAGCTCTTGCCCATGCCGAAGTCCCTCAGGACGTGGAGGGTGAAGCGTCGAGACTCCCGCCACACTCGGTCCTCCGCGTCAGCGATGCCTGCAGGAGGTAATGCTAATTAACGCTGCCAGAAGACTTTGTAAGAAATATTAATTCTGTAATCATTTAAGTACGACAGAACACACTGTATTGTGGACATGCTGTTGTTGCCAGATCATTACCGTCCATGATGGAGCGCGGGAACTTATCACCCTGAAGAACGATGTTGGATAATCAATGAGGTCTGCAAATTATATCTCTGAAGCTTTCAGATTTGAGACAGATTTCACTGGATCAAGGATTAGACTTACCGTCAACGTTGAAATTAGACGATGGTGTTCCTAGCTCTAGAACTGACCTTTGCCTCCCATGATGAAGCTAAGGACGGTGCCCCTGGGACGGTGGTTGAACATGTCTCCCTGTCTGACGAAGGCCTGAGTCAACCAGTGGGAGGAGTTGATCACCACCACACGCCGGAGGCCCAGCTGGACGCTGTACAACGGACCGTGCTCCTCTGCCAACCTTTTCAAGAGAGGAATCACTTACAAAATTATAGATAATCAAGTTTTTAGGGCCTATTCTTATCAGTCAATAGCCGATAGCAGCTATTCTTATCTGCTATCGGTCTTTTATCGTGACTGAAAAGAATTCGTGCAATCCGATCTGAGATTTTCAAAAGGCCTGCAGTCATTATCTTTCAAGTATAGATCTCGGCACTTGACACCTACTTTCCACTTCTCACATGATATCCTGTAAACCTCACTCTTCCTGACTCCATTAGCTCACTCTTTGCCCTCCATTGTCTTACTCTTTGCCCTCCGTTGTCTTACTCTTTGCCCTACATTGTCTTACTCTTTGCCCTCCATTGTCTTACTCTTTGCCCTCTCTCTTCTTGCCTTTCTCCTGTTTATCTTTACCATCAGAAACACAATTGTCGATGATTTACTGCAAGATCTTTCACTGTAACTGGCAACCAAGCCTAGTTCAGCAGTACACAAGTATACAGTGAAGTACTCAAGCAGTAGTCGTACACTGTGAACTTGTGTACATTCCAACATACTTGAGCCGTCGTATGGACCACACTTCTCTTCTCCGCGCGTTGTCTTTAAGCTCTGTAATGTAACTGTATTTTCGCATGATGATATACCAACTCATAAATCTCAACACTGCTTGAAAGCAATGAAGACGAAAAAACATAAATAATGACTTCTTGATTACGATGCACCCTCTTACTGCCTAGGCACAACAACATTAACGTTCATTAGAAGTAAGATTATTAGCTAACTGTGGCTGCTTAGAGCTTGGTTCTAGTGTAAACGGGGGGGAGAAGGCGCCTTTACCTGCTGAAGAAGGTGATGGAGTCCTCCCAGAGAAGGTCGAAGAGGTTGCCGACGAGCGGGAGGCCCTTGGGTCCCGGCGGCATCCCTCGGCGGTCGGGCTGGTGCGTCGCCGCGTACACCACCAGCATCAGCAGCGCCACCACCGCCGCCAACACCACCGTCAGCCACATCTCTCCTTTAAGACCCACGCGCTCTCTGTCGTGAGATAAAACCCCAAATGTCAGCGTCTTCAACCAAAAGAAAAGTTGTCCTCAACAAAGCACTTCAACTCTTCACTGCCTCTCTGAGAAAGCACCGTGCATCCCTCAACTCTACACACCACCTCACCATTCCATCCATCCACCCGCGCCTCGACATCAGTCAACCCGTCCTCTCAACTACTACGTCACATTTTACACGTTATGGTCCGCAATGTCCAAATTACAAAGTACTATGGAAAGCAACGACTCGCAACCATCCACTGCATCGGTAGGTCACGTCAGGTTAGGTTAGGTTAAGTCAGGTCAGGTTAGGTTAGGTGGGTGGTGTGGGTTCCTACTTTCCTGGTTAGATTAGAACGTCGTGTACGTCTGAAAACATACTACTTGTGAAGGAGGAAATGTATTTGGTGTTTATCTCTCAGAATGTTCGGTAATATGTTTATTTGTGATGTGTGTCTATGTATGTATTAACACGATGTACTGAACGGGGTGAGAATAGCTTGAGCTACCTCATCCCTTTGTGTGTATTTTACCTCAATAAACTTATTTCAATTTCAATTTCAATAGAACGTTGTATTTTGTTCGTTGTGGCACTTCAAGGGAGAACTGGCTGCATCGCTACCCACTAGCGATGCAGTGGGTAGCGAAAATATGTATACAGAATCCATCGCGGTGTATGGGGGAGAACACACACACACACACACACACACACACACACACACACACACACACACACACACACACACACACACACACAACACTAATAGTGTATCTGATCGAGAGACTTTGACTTGGTCCGTCTAAGAGTTCCTTAGGAGCCGTAAGGTAACTCTTCGTACCTACAGACTAACGTTACTAAACGTGGGGGACACTGCGAGAGTTTAAGATAACTGAATCTCTTCCCCACAGTCTGGACACTCATGAGGCTTGTCACCTCAATGCACTATCATGTGTTTTTTTTCAGGTTTCCTTAAGATAAAACCAGGATCTGAGATTGAATACATCAGTGTGATTCAGCTGGTAATTCGGAATCTAGATTACCAGCTGAATCACACTGATTCTAGATCATCGGGTAAACTGGGGTATTCTAAACAGTGTGCATTCAGTGAGCCCAAGTAAACCAGGGTTTTATTGAGCAAACATGGATCATAAAATAAAAAATAAAATTGGGTCTCATCATCACAGAACCACATAATTACACCACATTACTTTATTAAACCCTCCATTAGTTCATTAAACCCCCATTAGTTCATTAAACCCCCATTAGTTCATTAAACCCCCATTAGTTCATTAAACCCCCATTACTTCATTAAATCCCATTACTTAATTAAGCCCCTATTATTTCATTAAATCTCATTACTTCATTTAACCCTATTACTTCTTTAAAACCACTGTTTCATTAAATCTTATTACTTCATTAACCCCATTACTTTAGACAACTCCATTACTTAAATCCCCTTACTTCATTATGCATCTATTGCTACATAAAACCCCATTATTGCCTTAAACAGATTACACCCATTACATGCTATTTTTCCTCTCAATCTTTGTATATTTTCCCATTATCCCCCATTACATTACCTGGACTTCTGGTGGAGAACCCCAGACACAACTAAATAGAAAATATTAATTCTAGAAATATGTCTACAAACTCGTTAGCAAGTGTAGTAGTGGAAGTGTTTTTTTTAATCTACGTTACCACAAGTGGACTGAGACGCCCAGACGGTCAGGCCTACACCCTCAGCAGCGAAGTACACCCCTACACCATAGGCCTATAGGCCAATTAGCCATGAACGTATATTCTCTCCCCCGATTAATATACGAGTTTTATTTCTGATTGTTAATAGTGACAATAGTTACAGTCTAATTACAAAATGTTTACAGTATCGTTGTATATAGAGATTTGTAAACAAAAACCAATGTGTGGCTCTCAAAAACATTTGGAGGAAGAGAGAGAGATCTTAGATCTCCGCCAATAGATCTTAGTCTGGTGTCTGACTGCATGACCTCCGTCACTCCCCGTCAGGGTCAAGCGTGATGCATGGCGGCCCTGGAAAAGGAAGAGTCGTCCAGAAAGGTCGGTTTTCGCGAGAGCAATACGTCTTCCTGTCAACCGGTTGCAGAATCCAGTTACAAATTGATGGGCTCAAGAGACCAGGCCACCAGTGGGAGAGTAAGGAGGATGCACAAGTCCGTATTTAATTAAGGAGTTATCATGGGATCGTACAATGGACGTAAATAGATTTATACGGTATATATCTATGTCTGTAAGAGAGTGTATGTCTGTAAGAGAGTGTATGTCTGTAAGAGAGTGTATGTCTGTTCACAGTTGGAGGCTGCTAGCATCATTCCCAAGATCCCCTTTAGATTTCCCCAGCTGTAGATCCCCTAGCCTCTTGTGTCCCTGCCTGTGTGCCATCGCCCAGGAATCAGATGTTGATTTCGCTGGTCAACCTGCTTGTGACCTCTTCAGCAGCCATGCAGAAAATGAAAGGGGCAAGTGGGTCTCCCTGCTGGACACCTTCCGCGGAAACAACTTCATGTTCCCCAAACAACAACCCGTTCTCGCACTTGTTTATAGTCAATATTGGCTTATTTAATAAGTGCATATGTGACATACTAATTGATTGTGAATATTTTAGTTTACCTTGAAAAGCTTCATAGGAAACACCGACCTCACCTAACCTTCTTAGTATGTTAAGATAAGCATCTTATTGCTTCTTAATTACAATTATTACTTAACCTATACCGTTGATACGTTAAGTAATAATTGTAAATAAGAAGCAATAAGATGCTTATCTTAACATACTAAGAAGGTTAGGTGAGGTCGGTGTTTCCTATGAAGCTTTTCAAGGTAAACTAAAATATTCACAATCAATTAGTATGTCACATATGCACTTATTAAATAAGCCATTATTGACAGAAGCAAGTGCGAGAACGGGTTGCAACCAACAGTGTCGATTCATTACTGTATCCTGCTGAAAGCTTGTTCGAAATGTTTCCTGTATCACATCTTTTTTTACCTGGTTGAAAGCATTTTTTAAATCTAGTAAAATTAATGCTCCATCTTCAGGGAGGTGAAGTGATATCAGCTCCAGGGAGGACTCGCCATTCACAAGATGGTGGGTCCTCCCTTATTTACCTTGTTGGTTTAGTAATGTGTTGCTGCAAGAAACGTTTGTTTGTTGTGTCCACTAACTTTCCATGTATCTTGTTCCCCCTCCCTTTTCTCATTGGGTTCCTTTCACCCCTCCCCCTCACTGGGGGTCTTTCCCCCCCCCTTACTGGGGTCCTTCCCCCCCCCCTCACTGGGGTCCTTTCTGTCTAGTCTACTTCCCCGTGATCAACATCACCGGGTTAAGGATTGGAAAAAAAAACATCACCGAGCAATATGAGCTTAGTCCTCGCTCCCTTAGCCAACAGGACCACCATGTCCATGAGATTCGGGCACACGTTGTCGATAGCATCATAATAAACTGGGTGTGTGGGGCGGGCAGCGTGTGGTGGGCAGCGTGGGGTGGGCAGCGTGGGGCGGGCAGCGTGGGGCGGGCAGCGTGTGGTGGGCAGCGTGGGGTGGGCAGCGTGGGGCGGGCAGTGTGGGACAGGCAGCGTGGGGTAGGCAGCGTGGGGCGGGCAGCGTGGGACAGGCAGCGTAGGGCGGGCAGCGTGGGGTAGGCAGCGTGGGGCGGGCAGCGTGGGACAGGCAGCGTAGGGCGGGCAGCAATGGCTTCTTTTGCAGTATTTGATCATGCTTCATCAAAGACCAGAAAAAAGAGAAGAGGCTCAGCGCACGTGCAGTCCCAATCCACCGCGAAGATTATGAAGGGATTAGAAGTGACCGGCTTATGAGACTAGTGGGTATTCTGCACTCTCATGAGATTATAATTAACATTTATATTTTCTGGCTCGTAAGATTGGATGACCAGAGCAAATCTAAATCCTATTTACACTAGACATTAACTCGTTAACCTTGGCGTGGTGCGCATGCACGCACGCACGTAGACTGGCTCAGGAATCTGTACACCAGTTGATTGACAGTTGAGAGGCGGGACCAAAGAGCCAGAGCTCAAACCCCGCAAGCACAATTAGGTGAGTACACACACGCATATGGAATGCATTGGGAAGTGACGTGGTAGAGGCAGACTCCATAAACAGTTTCAAGTGCAGGTATGATAGAGCCCAGTAGGCTCAGAAACCTGTACACCAGTTGATTGACAGTTGAGAGGCGGGACCAAAAAGCTGAAACTCAACCCGTTTCGGTTATATTTTGAAATTGGTATTACCTGCCGATGTACACGTGACTAAATGTCAACTGTGTCAGCAGCCAAACTATCAGCATCACGCTAGTGTATATATATATAGTGTAGTGTATATATATATATGCTTAGTCGTTTCAGCTCAAGGATTACGGGCTATTCATGCCTGTGCCACCTCTTAGGTGGCTTAATCTTTATCAATCAGTCAATCAGCTCAAGGAGACAAAGACTGAGGTTCGGCGGAACCCATCCAGACGGGGAGGTGCTCGCTGCTGCCTTACGCAGCTGCGAGGACGCAGCTACATTGGCCTTGAGGTCCCACTGCCACAGTGTAGCCAGACTGATTAGTCAGTGTTGAAAGGCTCGAACTTTCAAGGTTGAGGCGGGCTGTCACCCACCTGCTATGGCCACCTGTCACCTATGGCCACCTGTCACCCATGGCCACCTGTCACCCATGGCCACTTGTCACATATGGCCAATGTCAGCACTGTGGAGAAATGCCCGACAGACCAGTGGAACATTGTCTAACACAGTGAACTGTTACAAACCCAATAAGATTTCAACCTAGGTTCAACAGAGCAGAAGAAGTTGTTAAACACATGGGGGCAAAATCTTATTGAAGTGAACATACGAGTCATAAATACTAATACTCCGTCTAGGTAAAACAGAAAAAAAACAAGTAACACTTAGTGGGCCAGCCAGAGGCTTAGGGCCCGCGCAGCAATATACCTGCTAAAAATAACAAATAAATAAACTATGGCCTACTTATCACCAATGGCCACCTGTCACTTATGGCCACCTGTCACTTATGGCCACCTGTCACCTATGGTAACCTGTCACCTATGGTAACCTGTCACCTATGGCAGAAATGCAAGAATTACACAAATGATTGAACCTTTCAAATATTAGATCTTTAATCAACTATACTGCACCACCCTGTTTCTCTAGTCAGTCTAGTGCCTGGAGGATTGCTGGAGGTCTGGAAAAGATGCAAAACGTAGCCATGAGGATCATCCTCAGTTTCCTTCGTACAACAAAATTTCTGAACACGAGGAAGGAACTCGATAGCTCAGGTGATCGTATCAATCAATTTTTCAATCAGTATCAAGAATTCAAGATGCTTAGGCTAAATCATCTCATCCCCTGTCAGTGTAGGGGATGCACTGACACAATCCAAAACTTTCTTTATAAAAGTCAATATCCATCAAAAATGGATTTAAAAACTACAGCTGAATTCAGAATGTATAAGGTTCATGACCTCTTCTAGGATGGGTATCGGGTACACTAAATATGTATGGGGGTCGTCCCCCCACACTACCCGACTCCCCTCACAGGCTGGGTGTGGGGCACACTGTGCTCACACAGGTGTACATAGGGTGTACACCTGCTTGTAGGATTTATATCCACATACAGAAAAAGTATAGGGTGCATTACCGCACACTGGAAAGGCACAGGGTGCATTATAGTTCATAAAACGAATACGGGATACAGTACCGCTCACAGGATGGATATGGAGTGCACCACCGCTCAGGGAATGGATATGTGATCCGCTGCCGATCACAGGACTGGCAAGGGGCGCGTAATAAATTAACTAAATAAACGCATTAGAGAATAAGGGCAAGCACTGAGGCCTAGAGACACGTCATGATGTTACACGACCAAAGACCACATTCACTCCACACATCTACCACCTACGAGCTTCTCATGCCCGTACCACTCTTGTGGTAGCTTAATCTTCATCAATCAGTTCTCACTCCCCGAGTGTGCCTCCAGACAGATCAAGGGGATGAGTCCATCTCCCGCGTTCACACTCAAGAGGAGTCTGGAATGATGCAGTGACTAGGGACACGATTTGATAATTGTATTTTGAACACAGTGAAGATGAGGATATGTGGCCCAAGGCATGGCTAGAATGGTAGGCCAGCCAGCCTACCAGCCTTGTCGTAATGTTACATTACCACAAGGCAGTAGTTTTAATATTTTACTGTTATGTAATCGCTTTCTTTATTGTATCTTGACTCCATTGTATTTACATTCAAGCTGATATTGACCCTGAACTAAACCTTCTGTCACAAAATTACAATAACCAGCATATTGATCATCACTACTGCAGGTATTACACAGCAAACCTGCAAAAAAGTAAACTTCATAATAACACTTGCTTATCAGTTTTCAACCAAAATGTCAGATCACTTGGTAAAAATTTTGATGATATAAATGCACTACTCACAGCACTAGGTCCTAAACTATCGTTCATTATTTTAACAGAAACATGGCTAAGTAAAGACATGTTTATAACTTAGACGATTATACAACCATTCACAACTGTAGCACAAGTAAAAAAGGAGGTGGCACAACTATATATTACCAAAATATCTTCATTTGCAATAGTGTCATTAGTGATAGAGACGACTACTGTGAATAAACTTTTGCTCAATTCTCGATTAAATCCCTTAAATCCTTCTTGACCATTGGAGTATCTATAGATTTCCCAATACGAATATAACTGCATTCTCAGATAACCTAAGGAATCTTATCATAAACAACAAGCTCAACAAAAAACCCTATCATTCTAGGAGGTGACTTCAATATTGATATGTCAACAAAATAGCCCTCAAGTCGATTATTTCCTAAACAGCATGAACTCCTGTATGCTAATCACCAAGCCCACCCGAATCACTCAGACATCCGCTATTACCTTGGATCACTTATGGACTAACAAAACAGCTCCCCTTGCATCTGGTATAATCACCGGCAGATCAACTGACCACTATCCTACCTTCCTCATAGCAAACATAGAATAACACCACCAGATACCAAGAAACGTACCTTCAGGCTACACAGCGAAGCACCAATAGGCAATCTCACAAATGTACTTCACAATACAAACTGGGAATCTAAATTCAATAATACACAGGACATAAATTAATTACCCAACATCTTCCTTTCCAAAACTCTAAGCCTCTACAACACGCACTGTCCTCTCCTCACCAAGCAAGTAACTGCCAAAAGATTAAACCCTTTGGTTTTAATCAAGGGGGTTTAATTAAACCCCTTAAAGATTTGGCTCACAAGTGGCACACTCAAAACAATCAGCAAGGAACATGAATATGAAAAAAACAACTTAAGATTGGCCTAGTTACAAAAGAAGTAGTTAAGAGGTACTCCTCAATGCTTACCAGTATAATAAGAAGAGCGACACTTTCCTATTATGGGAGTAGATTCAAAGAAGCAAAAGGAAACATGAAAAGCACATTGAAAGCCATCTCTAGCATCCTAGGATCTAAACATCAATCACATAACAAGCAGATAAAACTCCCCAGGGATGGTTATACACCTGCAACAGGTTTAGAAACGGCAACTGAATTTAATAGCTTCTTTTCATCAGTTGGTGCTAACCTTGCCAGAAAAATCCCACAGACCCCAGACACATGTTAATACTTATCTTGCAAGCAACAATCCTAACTCTCTTCTCCTTTTACCAGTCAGCCCGACAGATGTTATATCTATCATTCACTCCCTAAAAACAAAAGCTGGGAACATTAGTGAAATACCAACTATGGTATACAAGAGTTCCTCCCATGCCCTTGCACCACCCCATAGCTTTGCTATTCAACAAATCTCTAAAGTGTCATACTTCCCCGATATCCTTAACAAAGCACTAATAACACCATTTCGTAAAAGAGACGATACAGCAGACATAAACAATAACAGACCAATATCAAATCTACCTATATTATCAACAATATTTGAAAACATTATTTATAAACAGGTCTTCTCCTACCTCGTAAAATTTAACATACTAAGTCCCTGTCAGTTTGGCAACCGTTCTCAAAAAGAGTACCAACAATGCAATTATTAATCTGATATAATCTACACAGCCTTTGCCAAAAATGAATTCCCAATTGGACTCTTCATTGACCTGAGAAAGGGCTTTGATACTGTTAACCATAACTACCTCTTCTTTAAATTTCACCATTATGGAATTCGAGGCCTTGCCCTGAACTATACTCGATTCCTATCTTAGTGACAGACACCAATATCAATTATATAACCTCCCCCACTCTACCTATTAACCGTAAGAGTGCCACAGGGCAGCATCCTAGGACCTCTCCTATTTATATATATATATATACATCAATGATCTGCCTAGTGTCTAATATTCTTAAACCTATATTATTTGCTGACGATACTACCCTCATTTACTCAGATCCCAACCCACACACACTAAATAATGTTGTAAATAACGAATTAAAAAAATCCACTCATGGATGTCAACCAACAAACTCACACTAAACATAGAAAAGAACTACTACATTTTGTTTGGAAGCAAATCAACAAATGCAATTAAACATCAGATAGACAATGTTAACATCAGCAATAAAAATGATGGAAAGTTCTTTGGCCTATACATAGACAAGAGACTCAACTTCAGCACATACATGCAACACATGACAAAAAAGATCTCAAAAACGGTCGGTATACTTGCTAAAATCAAATATTATGTTCAAAACTCTGCTCTCCTCTCATTATACTACGAGCTAATCTATCCCTATCGTACATACGATATCTATGCATGGGGTTCAACTATTGCAAACTACCTCAAGCTTATCATCACTCAGCAAACATCTGTTATCATAATAATAACAAACTCTGTTTTCCGACAACACTCAGCACCCCCCATGTTTAAATCCCTAAACATGCTAAACGTAAACTCACTACACACACATTCTCTTGTGACATTTACATATACAAAATCTTGTTCCTAGATGCAAATCCTGATCTGAAACTCTTCCTTGACAGATGTAATAGAACCCATAATCACCACACCAGAAATAAATATCTCTTTGATATCCTTAGAGTCAAATTAGATACGTGTAAACAATCAATGCAAATAAAGAGATCTAGTCTATGGAACTCACTCCCTAACGAATTAAAAAGCTGTCCAACCTACGCCTTATTCAAAAGTAAAACCTAAAGTTCCTAATTTCATCCTTATAGTTCCCTACCTAGTGCTTTAAACTCGCACTGTATCTTGTGCTACCCACTCCCCCAGTATATGTGGCTAAGCCATGCAACTTTACCGTTGTATTCACTGCCATCATCTTATATCATGATTATTATGTTGAATGCAAATTTTACTACAATGTACCTAAAAATAATCCTCAAATTATGCTACAATGTACCTGTTGATAATCCTCAATTTTCACTATAATGTACCTACTAATTTTGTTCAAATTTTCTTACAATGTACCTGTTAACATTTTTCAATGTTGCTGCAAATTACCTACTTCAATTTATCCGTTAGATTAACGCAATGTTAATGTTAGATTAACGCAATGTTAAAAGGGAGCCGGTCGGCCGAGCGGTCAGCACACTGGACTTGTGATCCTGTGGTCCCGGGTTCGATCCCGGGCGCAGGCCTGGTCGAGGACCGGGCCGCGGGGACACTAAAGCCCCGAAATCATCTGTGGCTTTGGGTAATCAGATGGACCTAATTTCGTTATAAAATGATATTATTTCAGAGTAAAAATATGTTTTTCATGTTCTACATTCAGCACCAACATTATAGTGAGTAAATATAGCATAGTTTATTACCAACGTAATGCTAGGAAGCTTTGGTAGGTAGCTTTGTGTAGATTAAGGTAGCTTAATTTGGGTAATTAAACGGACCCAGTAGATGTTACAGTGTACCACTTACGGGCTATTCATGCCCGTTCCACCTCTTGGGTGGCTTAATCTTTACCAATCATCAATCATGTTACAGTGACAGACAACTTTTGACCCCTGTTACAAGCTTATATAGACGTCTCCTGCCATAGCTCGTGTTAGGCAGAGACTAAAAAGGTTCGATCCCAAGCAACCCACCATTCTTATCGATCCCGATGCACAGAAAACGTAGATATTTGTGAGCCGTTATTTTTCATAGCAGATTGGCATTTGTAACGTTGGTTGTCATAACGTAAAAAACTAAACAAAAAGCGCGACCTATAAGTTAAGAGGACAAGCTGAGTTTTCACTAGAACACGACCCGTCAATCGGTTTACAACCAAGGGTCCCCCCGCTTGCTGCTGAGTAAAGAGGGGCGAACAGATATCTTCCCACCTCTCAGTTTGGTGGGAAGATATGTGCCAGCCCCTCTCACTTTGGCGGGTAGATATGTACCAGCCTCTCTCACTTTGGCGGGTAGATATGTACCAGCCTCTCTCACTTTGGCGGGTAGATATGTACCAGCCTCTCTCACTTTGGCGGGTAAATATGTACCAGCCTCTCTCACTTTGGCGGGTAGATATGTACCAGCCTCTCTCACTTTGGCGGGTAGATATGTACCAGCCTCTCTCACTTTGGCGGGTAGATATGTACCAGCCTCTCTCACTTTGGCGGGTAGATAATGTACCAGCCTCTCTCACTTTGGCGGGTAGATATGTACCAGCCCCTCTCACTTTGGCGGGTAGATATGTACCAGCCTCTCTCACTTTGGCGGGTAAATATGTACCAGCCTCTCTCACTTTGGCGGGTAGATATGTACCAGCCTCTCTCACTTTGGCGGGTAGATAATGTACCAGCCTCTCTCACTTTGGCGGGTAGATATGTACCAGCCTCTCTCACTTTGGCTGGTAGATATGTACCAGCCTCTAGCTCACTTTGGCGGGTAGATAATGTACCAGCCTCTAGCTCACTTTGGCGGGTAGATATGTACCAGCCCCTTTCACTTTGGCGGGTAGATATGTACCAGCCCCTCTCACTTTGGCGGGTAGATATGTACCAGCCTCTCTCACTTTGGCGGGTAGATTATGTACCAGCCTCTCTCACTTTGGCGGGTAGATATGACCCACCAAAGTCGATGTAACTCACTTATTTGTGGTCTACTGTATTTACATAAAATCTCTGTCTAATTACGTTACGCCTAAAAAGATACATCATCCTAAATTTTTATAATTATTATTATTAGTATAATCAATAACTTAATTATTATTATTAGAGTAATGATGTGCTGTAGTTTTATCGATGTGAAGAACTCGACAAAAGTGCGCAGTTCTTTGACTATAAACAAATGTTCTGTTATACTTTATGAGCATCAGTTATACTATCACGTTTCCCTTTACCTAATACATCTGTTCACCTAAATAGGTACCCGGAAGTTAGACAACTGTTGTGGGGTTGCGTTTTGGGGAAGGTCAGGTTCGACCTTGATAGAGTGGGGTTGGGGGAGGACATCGATAAAAGCCTAAAATACATATATATATACAGTGTTCCTGTCCCGGACGAAGGGAATTAACCATAAATTAGGTAGCAGCAAGGCAGGGACGTAGTGATAGGCGTTAACTGACCTGTGTGGGGGTAGAGGAGCCCATGTGTGGGACCAGCCTACAGATGGACCTCGGTGCGTGCGTGTGGTGCGCCGCGTCAAGGTGCGACTCACACTGGCTGCTGCCCACAACTTTTTGCCTGTAGCGACTCCTAGCTGTTATCTGGGTGGGTGGGACGAGGAGCTGGTCGTGGCTGGGAGTGGGTGTGGGTAGAGCTGGTCGTGGTGTGGGGGGCGGAGCTGCTTATGGGTGCGGATGGGAGTTGTTCGTGGCTTTGTTCAAATCCCTTAACATGCACTCACTGGACACTTTCTCATGTGCTATTTACCTTCACAAAACCTTATTCCTAAAGTCTAATCCTGATTTTAAATTCTCCCTAGATACATGTATAATAGAACCCATATGAGTATTACACCAATATCACATCACATGGAGTACCTAAGCAACAGGAGACAACGAGTCAGTGTGAGGGGTGAGGTCTCAGATTGGCGAGACGTTACAAGTGGAGTCCCGCAGGGGTCAGTCCTTGGACCTATACTGTTTCTGATATATGTAAATGATCTCCCAGAGGGTATAGAATCTTTTCTCTCAATGTTTGCTGATGATGCAAAAATTATGAGGCGGATTGAAACAGGTTGATAGTAGGAGGCTACAAGATGACCTCGACAGACTGAGCGAATAGTCCAACAAATGGCTGTTGAAGTTCAACCCGAGTAAATGCAAAGTAATGAAACTAGGCAGTGGAAACAGGAGGCTAGACACAGGATACAGAATAGGAGATGAAGTACTTAATGAAACGGACAGAGAGAAAGATCTAGGAGTTGATATCACACCAAACCTGTCTTCTGAAGCCCACATAAAAAGATTAACGTCTGCGGCATATGCGAGGCTGGCTAACATCAGAACAGCGTTCAGGAACCTGTGTAAGGAATCATTCAGAATCTTGTATACCACATATGTAAGACCAATCCTGGAGTATGCGGCCCCAGCATGGAGCCCGTACCTTGTACAAGCACAAGACGAAGTTGGAAAAAGTCCAAAGGTATGCCACTAGACTAGTCCCAGAACTAAGAGGCATGAGTTACGAAGAAAGGCTGCGGGAAATGCACCTTGCGACCCTGGAGGACAGAAGAGTAAGGGGAGACATGATCACAACCTACAAAATCCTCAGGGGAATCGACCGGGTAAACAAGGATAAACTATTCAACACTGGTGGTACGCGAACAAGAGGACACAGGTGGAAACTGAGTACCCACATGAGCCACAGGGACGTTAGAAGGAACTTTTTCAGTGTCAGAGTAGTTAACGAGTGGAATGCATTAGGCAGTGATGTGGTGGAGGCTGACTCCATACACAGTTTCAAGTGTAGATATGACAGAACCCAGTAGGCTCAGCAATCTGTACACCAGTTGATTGACAGTTGAGAGGCGGGGCCAAAGAGCCAGAGCTCAACCCCCGCAAACACAACTAGGTGAGTACCAGAAATAAGTATAGCTTTTAGGGGGGGGGGCTCCGCCGGAAACCCCCCTTCCCCTTACCACTCAATAACTTTAACTTCATATAAAGTTGTTGTACTACTTTGTTAATTTACCCAAGGTAGCACTTTCAAAAATGTAAGTCCCCATTGTTAGAAGTGTTAATTTTAATTAATTAATTTAATTATTAATTTAATGTTAATTTTTCAAGTCCTTTTAATTCAACAAGTAAAGTGTGCATTGTTAACTTTACAACGTTATTTTACTCACAAAGATATTTTAACTCAAGTTTTTTTTACCCAGGGTAAAACTTTCCCCTATGTTTAGTACCCATTCACTGCTGGGTGAACAGGGGCGTGCAGGTAAAAATTGGTGCCTAATCAATCCTTCTCGGCCAGGATAAGAACTCAAGCCAAATCGATGGTGAAGCGCAAGTAGAGTTGGGGCCATAGCTGCTACATTAACTCAGTTTGTTACTAAAGAAATGCAACTTCATCAGTATACTGTAATTTATTTTATCCATTTATAACTTAGCTATTACGTTGCTTTCAAATTCTATTACAATATACCTATCATTACATTTACTGGTTAGTTTAAGAACCAAACTATGTGTATTAATGGATTTGCAAGAACGTGCCACTTAATCATCAATGTACATTCACAATCCAATAAAAAACGCTAAGATTGTGTATCACACCCTCACTTACACACGGCAGCTTTCGTTAGGTGGAACTAAGGAAAGAACCGCTTCGTGACTAAGATAATTTGTTTGTCTCGGGGCTTTGCTGTCTCGTTTTCTATATTCTCTTTACATTGCTGCTGTATGTATGTTTTGGTTTGGCCCAACTTTCTGGTGTTCTTTTCTTGGTTAGGGTAATCTAGGATTCCCTTCTTGGTCGTCTTTAGAGGGAGCCAAGATTTTGGCCTCTGGTTTCCGTAAGCTCATAATATTTCGGCATGGATTGAATTGAGTAGAGCTTTCCTTGGAGCAAGCACAAAGGGGCCACTGTAGGAACCCTCCCGGAAATCAATCAGGATGGCTAATATGAGAGTACAAAAAACATGAGTTATATCAAAGGTATCAGTTCACGGGGGAAGGGGGGGGAGAAAGTCTAAGCTACTCTATCCTTTTGAGATGTATTTCTTCCTTTTCTCAATAAACATACTTGAACTTGAATCAGTTCACGGAGGGATAAATGACTTGAAGTTAAGATGGATTTTCAATCATCCTGAAAATCTGGACATTCTATGAGGTGAGAGACCATTAGCAGGACAGTGAAGTTTCGACAATTAAATAATAATCTTTGATAAAAAGGTGCAAGTCCTCTGTTCCAAAGTGTCCATGAATTAATCATGCAAGGCCAATACATAACGTGGCCATATATTTCCCACTTCTTGTTACTGTGATAGGAGGAAGACTAAGGGGGAAGATATGCATTAAATAGCAATATGGTACATGTACAGTACTTCACTGTAGCATCACAGAGCCCAATGAGGGAAGAATGCAGATGTAGAACAAGTATCGCTAGGATATCCTGTACTATATACGCAGGTCACCATCGAGGAGTCTGCTGGCCCACTAGGGAGCAAATGGGGTGCTAACCCCTCAATGCCCCTAGTTCAGCTAGTCTAGACGACTCTAGCAGATTCCCCATCAAAGAATTGTGCTGCCCCGTTGAGCCCCAGCTTCCCGAGTAGACTTGATTCCCAGGAGGCAAAATAAGGAATACAAGAGTCTCCATATAAGGCCAGCACACTGGTGGGAATTAAGTCTAAAAGCTTTAGTCTCACACCACACTTTAAGCCAGAAGAGAAGTTTCTATGACAGCTTTAGTTGTTTTTTGTGATGGACATAGCACCGTAAACCGATTTTTTCAGTACATCATACAAATTATTCTATTACATGTTGGAGATCATTTTAAAGGTTGTATCGATTACGTGTCAATGTTTGGGCTATACAGTACAGTACATACATGTCATATTTCTTTTAGTCTTAATGACTTTTCTCCAGTCTACATTCATATACAGTACAGTACATTTTACAGACTTTTATGGGTAAAGTTTGGTAAGCTCCCATTCTAATGCAAATGCTTAGTTGGTGGATTGGATCAAATATTTTAGTACAATACAGCTAGCTGAAGCATATATCAGACTGTAAATCTGAAAAATACATGTGTTATATGCCGAGTATCACCCCATTTTGGTCACATTCAGTGTTGCTTATTTTTATTACGTATTAAATCACCCGTTATTCTTTAAATTATACTTTTTAGACTCTTAGATACCAACTGGAAGGGTTAAATAAGACGAGCAGTCTTACATTATGTGCCTGTGTTTTGATACAAAGGTGGAAAGTTATACATTTAACAACAGAGCAGAAGCTCAACTGACAAATCACAGCATTTGATACATCATAGTACATCAGTTTATTTTCTACACATGTAGGCCTACTAGTACCTGTAACACTTAACACTAGTACCATGAGAATTAATTATCATATAAGCCATCACATTATTCTTTTTCTAATTTGCAGCATGTTTAAAAACACCAATTCATGATGTAAGCAAACAGATAAATAAAAAATATTTCTTAGGTCATTGGTCAATCAAAACAATAGTATATGCAAGCTTGTGTAGTGATCATTCAATAAATTAAAAATACATGTTCCTTATTGTTTGTAGTGATCATTCAATAAATTAAAAATACATGTTCCTTATTGTGTGTAGTGATCATTCAATAAATTAAAAATACATGTTCCTTACTTGTATTTCCTGCAACTAGTGATCTCAGATATGTTAATTTGTAATACCAAAAATTCCATCAAACAGCAGAAATTATTTATTTAGCAAAGAAAGTATAAAATTTCTCTTTAAACTCAAAAAGTTTGCCTATTTTTTTTTTTTATATAAAGCACATGAAGCAAACATGAAACATTAAATTATATAACATCATACAAAAGTAAGATTCCTTGTAGCACATGATAAACAGTACAGTATTGATGATGCATGACTTTCAAACAGGAACTTTTAGGAAATTCTGTTTATCTACATCATCAAATGAAAAACCAATATTGGTAACCATTCAAAGCACAATGGTCTTTAAAAATATTCAGTTTATCCTGTTTTGATTCACGTTACTTAAATCAATCTAATGATCTGGCACCAAGTAACACACCCCATATTTCAATAGCTTGTTAATTGGTATTAATTGACAGTTTAAGGGTGTTACAGTATCTTCACTATCTCAAAATAGACCCTTGTTCAACCTCAAGGTGTGGCATAGTTAGTAGTGCTGCTTCCCGCAAGATGAATGCCAAGGATTTCTTTCTCGATAAAGCTCACCCCTGAATAACATGATGGGTTGAATGAGATATATAAATGTAACACTGTTAAATTAAAAAAAAGCACCAAGACCAAAAGCAAAATGCACATACCGCATTAAAAGTGTCAAAAAGGCTCCGATACCTGTCTCTTTAGCACCAGTTTCTTTTCAAGGATTAAGGATACATTCAGCACTATAATGCCATTCAAGATCAGTAGTTAAAATATACACAACTCATATACAGTTGTTCACAACCACAGTTTTACCCAAATAAATCGATGATACTATGAGCACTATTTAAGTACTGTATAGCCAAATAGGGGAAAATGTTTCAAACATTATATCAATAAATACTGTGTTGTGTGTTAAATGTTTTAATAAAATTTCAAAGGTTGGAAAAAATTTACCGTTCGAATTATTAAAGAAATAAATTTTCATAACACGAATAAATGTGGCTAAACTCTACAAATACTTAATCAAACCAAAGTTGGGTATCGGAAATTGGGATCAAATAACTACCAAGAATACACTTTTTTTCAAGTTGGACAAATGTGTATTATTCAATCATAAAAATTTACTTAAAATATACAATATGAGAATACATGCTATGAAAATTAAGTGAACCAGTTTGAAATCAACACAACTCTTAAATCTAGGTCACTAACATTGGTACATGTAAATGATTAAATCTACTTATCTTTGTCTTCCTCTCATCTTATCACTACTGCCAATTTATGTTGGATGATGCTCTCAGACTCCATTAAATCTACCATAATAACAAGATTGTACGTTTTTCTGAGCTTGTGCTGGCATCCTGAATACCATCAAGGAACTCTTGCATATTGTGCCACAACCATACAGGCTAACACCTTTCTGATATTTACTTATTTCTTTCCCAGGATAGGAACTACAACAGAATTTGCATCACACTTGCAGATTCCTTTGTTTTCTTCACTACCAAAACAAGTACTGTGCTGTACACAGCCAAAGAAATTAGGAAAATTAAAGATGCTAACACGTATCACAATGAAGAAAAATTAATGATGGAAGAACATGAAGCTAAAGTCTGATTGGAGATACCAGTGAGTTACTGGAACCCTGTGCACAAATGTTGGTATTCAAACATTGACACAAAATGTGGATCAAATGATGATGATGATGACTGCATTGCACTAGATATCAACACATGACTACAATGCCACACTGAGAATTAGCAGACTACTGTAACTAACAAAAGTTAATTTTACAATTTTAATGGAAGCTACAGGATGAATTTCACTCACTGAAGCATTCACCAACATCTTTGGAGACGAAGAAAAACTTAAAATGATGCAAGGATGCTAGACACAAGGGAAGCATCTCGGATGAAACAAATTTCCGAGCCTTGATCATAAACACCTGTAGGGAAAAGGTGAAGGCAATCACAGAAAACAATAATCAATATGCATTACCCTTTGTAGAAACACAAAGCGCCAACATGTATGAGGAGCTAGGCTCGGCACGACTGCACTGCCCATTGCAGTGAACAAATCCCATACACTACCCAGAAGTCAAGTGAATCACGACGTGTCACTTTAACAAGAAAAGCACAAATGTCAAGTGGAGGATACACAGACAAAAGGGCTAGTTAAAGGACAAAATGTTTAGGAATGTGGAAACAACCTTCATGGTGCATTGAGCAGACTCTGAATGTTATTTTGAACATGGACTTAAATACAGTATATTTAAAAAAAACTTTAAACACTGCTGGAATAAGCAAGAAATGGCTTAAAAATAATGCATGATAATAAATGCAATTTAGATGGCATACTATCATAAAATATTATAAATATGAACACAAGTATTAGAAATTAAACTTTATTCCATCTTACATATACCTCAAAAGCTCTGCCAGCATTCTTGTATTCATTTTAACTTACACAAAGTTCTATTTTTGTTTACATTTATTATCTGCGGGGACGTTGACCCTCGGAATCATCAACAGGTATGTGACAGGTATACCTAAAATTAAGACTTACAGTATTAATATAAGCTCATCACAAAGTACAGTACTTCAGTGTGTGTTCAGGTGAGCCAATTTCTCTCCCCCCTCAATTAAGAAGTTGAAAACACTAGCATAATGTATTCACCTTAAACCGGACAAACCAGAAAAAAAAAATGTCAATCACATGCCTCACCATTTCCAAACTGTAACAAAATCAGCAAAGCAATGGTCAGGTAAATAATATACAGTATTGTACTAAGACACACTGTACACTTGACTGCACATGTAAAGCCTCTCCTGAACTGTAAACACACTGAATATACCCGAGGGGCCACTAACACTAGTGGCCTCGACCAGGACAGGAAGCCAGTAGCTTGTTAAAGCACCCCTCCCCCATTTGTCTAGATGCTTTTTTCAAGCTGGATTTTGAAATTCAGCAGCAGGCTATGGCAGGTAGGCAGTTCCATGGGTTTATAACCCTATAGGTGAAAAAGCATCTTCTGATGTCTGTCCTATATAATGGCTTGTTGAGGTCGAAACCATTACTCCTTGTTTGCGTTACTTCTGTTCGAATACTAATTTCAAAATTACAATGTTTAATTCATACTACTGTATGATGAAAATTTAACCACAGTAATATATCCCTCACCTATTTTATAATACTGTACTCATATTTTCTATACAAAAAAATCACTGCACTTGTGATACTAGTGAGGCTTCTAAATGTAGTTTTCAGTTACAGGTAATGATAAACAAATATAATATTGAAACTTGAAAAATCACAATTCATTCTACATAAATACTTTACCAGGTACTATAAAGTAACAATTATTCACCTCCATACATAATTGAGAAAGATTTGCAGTACAATACTATACTCGTGAACATTATTTTTATATCGTCACTTGTTTTTGTTAGATTCCTCTATAGCCACAAAATGTTTAAAACATATTTATACTGTACAACTATAACCCCACTTCACTACAAAACTTGTACAGTATGTTTTACTTTTTAGAAATGCCTGCCATATTTACATTTTCTTGACCAGTATTTAAAAGCTACTTATTACCGGTCCCAGTAGTTCAGTCAGATCTGTTCTCAACGCACAATCAAGAATTCCGGGTTCGAATCCCAGGCGAGACAGAAATGGTTGGGCACATTTCCTTTCACCTAGTAGTAAGTAGGTACTCGGAAGTGAGTCAGCTTGTTGTGGGGTTGCATCCTGGGTGAGTCAATAATTCGACTTTGAGCATGGGGAGACCTCAATTTAAGCCCAACATGTATGAATACACACCGTCTTCCTGTCCCTCAACACAATGAATTATTATTAGTACTAATTATTTAATACCCTCAATAAACGAGAACACACTAGATGCCGTACGATGGGATTGAACTCGCATCCATGAACTCAGGCACGTGCACTACGGACTGGACCTGACTATCAGAGTTTAGGGATGGGTGTTCAATCCCATCGACAGCTTCAATACCTTTCACAGATACTGTATATAACATTCTTGTGATTGCCCTGTACAGTATACCCTCCAACTATTACTGCAAGCATATTTTTTTTATTTGTACAATATCTTTTCAAATTATCTTGGATATTTATGTGTGCATCTATTCCACTTAAACTGAAGTACTGTATTCACTTACATTGATCTTATCAAAATAAAGTTTCAGTATTCTTTCATGCCAGTCTTTTTTTTTCATAGACTATTTGCAATTTTGATTTAATGATAATGTTACAAACCTTTCATAAATGTAGACGTTACTTCTTAAATACCACTTTTACTAGCAGATTATGTATTTCTGAGCAACCTTTGATATAGTAACCATGTTAATATTGCACAATGGGAAAATATTAATGCATAACCTAATGCATAACCAATTATTTCAGTTACAATAGTTCCGTGTTTCAGTTAGCATGATACTGGCTACAGTGATCATGAGCTAAAGCCTTAATTACCACAAATAACTCAAATGAGAACTAAAGCAAAATAGTGGTAAACTATTTATACCTAAATACATGTACTTAGGTATAACAATAAGAAATTTCATTAGCTTGCACCATTCAGAAAGTAAAAAAAAAAAGAACTTTTCTTGCAGTTAGAGAAGACGCTATACCTTCTCGAGACACACCGCTTGATCTTGCATCTGAGGTATTGCATACATATGAGATGGAGTTATTAAATGCTCATGCTCAATCACCTCCATGATATGGCTCATCACACTAAGAAAAACACACAAAACAGTGCACTGTATAACAGCCAACTGACATGCAAACACTGTCATACTATCATCTGAGAAGCAATACACAAATATCTATCACTAAAAGTGTAAGGTTTCATTTCTAAGCCAAGAGATTGTCATAGTTTAGCCTGTAATATTGGAAGCATTATCATCATACAAGAGTGCATCACATGTTCCTCCTACTAACACCAATGACAATGCGTCTCAAAATCAATACAATAAAGTTCTACAACTGATAAATATGTCTTAAATAAAAATGATGAATTTTAAAGATACAGCAATAAAAATACACAAAATATACATGCAAGCTTTAAAGCACTTAAAAGATCTACCTAAAGGTAAATACAGCATTGTACTAAGTACGAATCCCTCAACACACACATAAAGCTAGCTAAAAGCATGTAGTGTCTACTACAGCAACCTTTGGTATAGGAAACACGAACATAAGGGATGCTATTTTTAGATAATATCTACGTACTACTACCAGCAGGTAACAAATCTTCAACCCAACACATTGACCCCCTATTACAGTATCAACCGAGGCATGCTGCGTGGATTCAACCCTTTAACCCTTATTTTTTTTTTAAACATGGTCCCTAGGTACTGTATTCTAAACTAAATATATATATTTATATTCTATTCCCACAGACGACTTCCCACAAAATTTTCCACCAAGACTTTATTTTCTTAACAAGATCAAAAACCTTTATAGCTCAGAGGCTACAATGATTTTCAACATTACAATGTTTGAAACTGTTGAAAGTATACAAGTGGGAGTACAATAATATTCACAAAATACTATACACCACAATTTCACATAAACTACATCAATACAATGATTCATATCTAGGTGCACAAAAAATTCAGCCACTTTAGAAGAGAATTAAAAACGCAGCAATAAAGCAAATCTATTCTGAACACAAAGGTTATATTTGTTTTTTATGCACCAATATTTGTAAATGCTAAAGCTAGATAATACTGGTACCCTTACCAAAAATATATAGGATTCAAAATTAACACATCAGCCTCATCTTGTGTGAAAAAATAGCTTGTCACTAGCATATTTGTTTCAATCTCATTAAAAGTACAAAAAATCTAGAATTGCATTATCCCACCAGATTAAGCAGGAACACACACACTAAACCCGAGAAGGATGAGTGTAATTTTTGATTCGTGCCAAAAAGATTTAATTCACCTCAATTTCAGAAAATGTTAATTTATTCATATCAAGATAGTAAAAACTGATTTACTGTATCTGTTTAATTCATTACTCCTTGAAACAAAGGAATTTCCTCTCTCCCTGCACACAAGCATTTATGTTAGGTACGAATGTAGAGGTTTATAACCACAACAGTACTTGTAGTCGCACACACACACACACACACGTGCAGTGGGGGGGGGGGGGGAGGGGAAATAAGTTAGTAAACAGTTGATTGACAGTTGAGAGGTGGGCCAAAAGAGCAGAGCTCAACTCCCACAAGCACAACTAGGTGAATACACACACTTGCCAGTGACAGTCTCGTAATAATGAGATGAACCATCATTCAAGAATTCAGTAATACAGATGAATATTAAACAAATGTAGGTGCAATATAATTGAATTTAGTCAAAACCAAATTAAACAAGAAAAGCGAGTGTGTAATACAAGAAATCCCAATTACCTTTTATATTGCTGAAGACAGAGATTAACGACACTAGATGGAATCCCTTGCTACATCACTTGCCAAGAATTGTGGTAGGAGATAAGACAACACGGCTAGTTGGGCACATGCAGTGTCTTCTCCCTGACCAATGTAAACAAACAACAAAATAAACTGCTTCAATTGCACACCAAGAAGCCGACAACACTGAAGCGCTACCCCAAAAAAACTAACAGAAGTTTTACTTGTACTGTACAATTAAACAGGAAATATTCTTAAAATTAATATCTTAAGATAGGTTTCATTACCCCATACACCGAATATAATCTTTTTTTTTTTTTTGCATATCTTTGAAAATTTGAACCATATTTTGTATTGTTCCCTGTATTGTCCTGAATTCTATTATGACATGCCAGGTCCAATCCTCTCTGCACAGTAACAGCTACACTACAAAACCTATTTTCATGTTTTGATACAAAAAATGAAATACAATATTACAGTCGATATTTATACAATGTGCATTTATACAAGACATATTCGACATAACCCAGTTTTAATCGAGTGATCACATTTAAACTGTATGCACTATTATTTTATAACATGCATTCATGGTAGGTTCATCTGTCCTCTCCAGAAAACACAATCATGATATTGGCTCCCACTTCACACCCACCAACTCTCACAAACACTCTCATACTTACTCACCCACTTCACTCCCCAACCATTCACACCCCTTTCATCAAATGAACCCTCTTATCCATTCAGCTCCTCATTTACTAAATTTGTTATAAAGCCTTATGTATTTTCTTGGTAATACGTAGTTTTACCAAGAATTTTCCATTGTATTTTCTTGGTAGTTTGTGATGGGCCAGGTCAGCTGATATTTATGTAGTTGTATCTAAACATCATCCCTTCTAGAATAAAGGTGGTATAGAATATCACCTCATCCCTTCTATAGTCCCGCCCAGGGAGGGGAACAGAGTCGGCGCGACGTGTGTGGATCCTGGTTGGCATGTTTGAGTCACTTGACGAGTTGGCAGTAACACAACTCCACTCACTACATCTGTCTTTACGCCCACTTTCTACCACACACTCATCCATCCACCAACACACTACCACCCACCCATCCATTGAAAGGTAAGCTATGATAGGCAGGCATTAATGCACTACCACCTGCCTAACCAACACTTCTACCTGACCACCCACTACAGCTCTCCCTGCCATCCCCACACGGTTGTCCCTGTCCACTCACACGCATACACCATTTGCATATTAACACCACAATTTCTCACAACTTCAATCTCAATGCAGTATGCAGGTAGTGTACAACTCTGCCATAACTGGGAGCATAACCTAATTTTTCCAACATGTTAGCCCATTTATACTACACATTTTAAGATAACATGCCATTTTCCAGTAAATGTAACTGCCATGTTATAAAAGGCTTGCATGTATAGTACATGAAAATGCAATATCCTATTTTAGAAGGGCATATTTTATTCTACTAAACAACAATTTCTATAAATAAATCATGCACAACACACACACAACGCATGCACACCTACGTCCTTCACACTTTGGCTCACTGAAAAATAATCAGGTTATATCAGTGAAGTACTGTATAATGAGTTTTCTATATTAACTTGACACTATGATATACAGTACAGTACTGTATATGAATATAACTTCATTTCCTCCTGATATGAACTCTTACACACTTCTTAGTCAAATGTTTGAAATGATTGGATTCATCTTAACCAACCTTTATCCAGACTAAATTACAAGTTCCTTTCAACCATCCATATATCTTCCCACCATATTTTAAGTTTTAATATATAATTTTTATTCCTTTAAATATAAGGTAGGCCAGGCCTCTTTAGATATTCCTCTCATTGTATTAATCTTAACATATGAAAATTGACTTCACGTATATAAATTATTGAAAGAATGCAGCTTCTTGCAAAATTACACAAAGACGTATACACTGATAAGAAAATAGTGACTGAGGAAATCTTCGACTCTTAAGCCCTTAATAACATTTAACTCGTTCTGTAGCATCTGCTTTAATAGTAAACACCTCATATAAATATTTACAAATAACTAACCTCAGCATGAACTTGGAATCAAAGTTCTCAGGCTATTTGCCAAACACTGGAATACACTACGAAATACACTTTCGCGTCCCCGGCGTGTGCGCCCCAGCCCACCACAAGGTGGGCCTGGCATTTCCCAGGAACGTGCACTCACACTAAAATATGTATACTCTTTCCAGTGTTATGACCTCAATTGTTGTGCTACACCATTCTTTATGGTATCAAATTGTTCGCAATCTAAAGGTGCACATTTTAGAATTTGTTCCATAATAATCGAACAATAAATGGAATTTTAACAAATATTTAAATTTTGGATGCAAAATGTGTGTCTGCCGGACATTCGTCAAGTTAATTATGGACTCAATATCCATCGCCGCCGGACGAAAGTGTTAATCTTGCAGTTCTTCGCATACAACTGATAAAGCATATAAAACAGTGTCAGCAAACTTCTGTTGCCATTCCTCCTAAAATTTACTTTTTCCATGCACACTTAACCTATAAAAATGTTCCAAGTTCTTTTCTAACTTTGCTAAAAAATATATCTGCAAAGGCCCCTGTAACTACAGTGCATCACAAATCACAACTCTTATATTGTCCCAGAGAAGCATCTACAGTATGCCTATATTGAAAAAGGATAAACTCTTAAAAGTGAGATAATACTGGGACCGTATAAAGGGATCAAACCTACATCCGTAGACCCCCCGGGCATATGCATGAACTCAATCCGTAGTATGTGTGCCCGAGGTATTCAGGGATGCAGGTTCAATCCCATCATATGGCATTAATATTTTCTCAGAGATACATCATGTTAATGTTCTTGTGATTTCAAGTGCCTTTTACCCACCTATCCTAAATTAAGTCCATATGCAACAAGACCAGATCTCAGTTGGTTTATATGCATTGGTTATTCTGTGCTTGACAAAAGCTGTTCCTGTACAGAAAGGAGAGATCTGGCAATAAATAAAAAGAATAACCAATAACCTTTGCTGTAAAGGATAACCTTCACTATAACCATTCTTTTCTATCCTAATATTTCCACATCCTTAAAATAAATTAATATTAAGATCTCGTTATAACTAAATAGGACAAGTGCAGGTAAATTTCACATTCTACCCATCTATTTTCTTAAATTAATATTAATGACTTATTTACACAAGATAACAGCCTTCTATTCATACCCTGCCATTCACCTCTTCAACACTTTCAAGCTTCAACGTTAAATAATCAAGCGAGAACGAAACCACACTGCTCACCGAGCCTTCCCTATGACCAGGACCACTGTTAACATTTCCCCCTCCATCGTGTTTGTATTGCATTGGGAATGTTAACACACAATTACCAGAGCTCATCTCTTACGTGTTAACCTACACCCCTTATCAAAATCAGATTTTTCTAAGAGAAACTAAAATCGGTTTGAGCTACCTTCAAACAACTTACATAAGTAGGTCGGCCTGACCTTATTGTACACATAAATACACAAATTAAAGTGTGTTGTACTATACATCAATACTACAGGGTTCACATAAATAGTTAACATTAATCATGTACTATAACGGTAGAGAAGTGTAATAGAACTGATGTGCAACAGCATTGTGTCAAAATTAATGAAGATATCCATATAGTCTTGTGCATTATAAATGTAATTTAAGACCTGGTTATAAACCAATGGAAAGATCTGTTCCAGGGGAAAATTAACAGGATACAGGTTAATATGAATTGTAGGAAGGGAGAACTTTAAGTCTGCTAACAAGAGCCAGAAATTATCTTCTTCACATATACAAAAAAATACTAATGCAAACAAATACTTAATTTATTGACTTGAAATTGATTTCTTGAAAAGCCAAGACAAACATATGCTGCACATCAGATCGGCACAAGGTTCTTTTTATTTCAACTCTTTAAAAATTCTCCTATAGATACATGACAAAATTTCAAATGCATATATAGATGTTTTGCTCAATAAAATTATTTGTACCTACACAAATCTGAATATTGAAAAAAAAATCCTTAAAAATAATAATGAGGCCATCTGTCATCTGTATTTGGTATTACAGTTTTCTAACTTAGCTTTTATAAATGCCAAAACTTTAAATGGAAAAATACGTTATACTGTATATTTATTTATCTAGCTTCATTCACAGCAGCAATGACACGATAATGTAAACATAACAATCACAACCTGACATGCCCAGCTCTTGTTTACTCTAAGGTCTTGAATTATGTATGAGATCTTTGAATGAGCCTAAGAATAGGGTTACAGCACTAAACTTTACAGCATTTCTGCTTCGTCGTGTGAGTATTTGCGTAACTGTGCCTGCAGCTTCTGCAAAACAGTCTTCACATTTCGCTTACAGTAGGCTTCCGCATCTGCAATGAAAACAAACATTTCAGAGACTTGGAAACATCATTTCATTACATCTGCATTACTTATAGAGAACCACGCAATATTGTATCTTGTTAAACTAATTTACCAATTTTTCATTTTCTAACCTTGTTTATATTACTAATAATCAAAAGAAGGCATCAAGCCAGGAAGACTATGTAGCACCACCAATGTTGCTGGATATTCAAAAGGGGATAAATATAACTTTGGATGACAATATGAGACCATATGACATAAGTTGAGCAATAGCAAGGATATTAGATTCACCAAGGATTCTATCGAGGGGACAGATGACCTCAAGAGACATTAGGAAAACAAGAATGACAATTGTCCTGAAAACCCGAACATTCTAAAAGATGTACGACCGAAGGTGAGACAATGTAGCTTGGACAATAAGGAAAAGGTGTTTCATTAAGTTCCCCATGAGTTAAGCATGTATGGCCAATATGTTACCTACCCAGAGCAGTTTCCCACCCTCGATTATGGTGGTAGGAGGAAGGCCAGGGGAAGAGGTTACTTTATAAGAGTACATAGTTTGTTATCTGTAGCCCCTGACAAATGACCCTGCCAAAGTTCATGGATTGAGGAATGAATGACCGGATAGAAATCTAAATATGGAATGCCTTTCTAGGAAACAGGATGTGCAGATGGCCTTCTTAGTGGCAGTGTCAGCACATTCAAGTTTAATACCAATATCTCTAGGAGCCCAGCAAAACTTGAGTCTTAAACCTGATAGAGATATCAAACAGCTTATATTGGATTTCAGCCACAATAGGATTAAAAGCATTAAATGACTCCAGAGCCAAGAGGGGATTATGAGAATCAACGACAATGACAAAGGAACATTGACTTCCAAAAGGCAAGTGTCAAAGAGCATACAAAATTGCATAAAGTTCCACCGTGAAGATGCTAGTCTACGGGAATAGGCAGCACAAACAGGTTAGGTCAGGAATGATAATGAAGTAGACAACACCATCAGCAAACTTAGACCCTTGGTGAATAGGGCAATGGAGTGGGAGCACGAAGAAAATTGTTCAAGGAAACTCCATTTCGTAACAGGAGGAGGGGGTACTAGCCTTTACCCTGTGGGTCAAGGTCTTGCAAAACATTTTAAGTGGGACTCTTCATGGGAGTAAAGATGGAACGTCACGAGGAGATACAGTATTGGAATTGTGTACCGAGAGGGAATCTTGCGAGACATTCTTACAGAAAAATGCAGGTGGTGAATGGGAACAGGGCCCATCTGAAAATGGGCAACAATCAAAGCACAGCATAAGTGAGAGTGAGGATGTTGCAGGGACCGTGCGAGGCAGGAAAGCCAGTAATGATCATGACAATCCTGTTGAGACAAGATGCCAATTTCAACATCAAAGCTTTCAATAAAAGCTATCAACTCTTTCTTTCCAATTGAAAGTTTAAAGTTTAATCTAGTAACAATCTTCTCATACCACCTTGTTTTTCTGTTATATCAGTGTTATGTAGAACAGTACAGTACTCGCCTAGTTGTACCGGGCGGAGGGAGAGGGGGACTGAGCTCTGGCTCTTTGGTCCCGCCTCTCAACGGTCAATCAACTGGAGTACAGATTCCTGAGCCTACTGGGCTCTATCATATCCACATTTGAAACTGTGTATGGAGTTTGTTAACTATGACACTGTTAAAATTCTTATGACTGCCACAAAACATGCAGTCCATATATGCTTACATGTGTGTGCATAATAGCATAAGTGTCCGATCATATTTGAGAGTGTATTTGGTGACGTACAAATGTGTGGTGGTTTATGTAATGTGTGAGCAAGTGTTGGCAAACAATGTCAACTTTAAATACACTAACCTTTTATTATGAAACCAGAATCTTTTATAGTCTTGGATTCAGTTTTCCAGATCCAATAGATGTGGAACATGACTGCAGTGAAGAACTGATTGAGCACATGCCTTACATTACTACGACTATTGCATTCTCTGTAAACAAAAATAATAATTACCATTATATTATATACTTATGCACAGTAGAGTATGATTAGAAGACAAAAGGTGAAATTCTGTTTGCCATAAAGATCTAAAAACTACAAAAAAATGCTTATCATTTATTTTGACACGCAACACAAGGATGTTCAAGTCTCTCTCATCAACTATTTCAAAACTGAAGTAGGTCAAAACAATATCTACTTATTCTATAGATTTAACTTTTGCATCCTTAACCCCTAACATGCCAGAAATTGTATGGCAAGCCTTGGAGCTTTGGCCCAAAATTCTAAACACTTTCAAAATCACACAAAAATGAGTTTTTCTTGAATCGTAGTACAGTATAACCATAACCAATAGAGCCTATAAGGTTGCCTGCTAGTATGTGGCAAAATGAGAAGAGTCCAGAGACCTTCCAAACTAAATTTTTTTTTATGTGTTAACCAGCATTTTAAGTTTTTAAAAGAGAATAGCATACGTATATACGCTTCATGGACAAGCTTACTTACAGCCACATTATTCTCTGCTAGCACGTGGATGGAATATGCCATATACTCTTGCAAGAGATAAAAAATCCTGTCTCCAAAAGCATCTATAATTGTGATTCAATATATATTGTAGGCAGGAGCATAGCTATACAATTAACACTATTATTTCACTATTTTCATATAATATTAGTATCAGAATTCTAGGGAATGAAACTTGATACAAAATAATTACTGCATGACAAATTACTATGGCTTACTTATTTAAATATCCTTCTCGGAGAGTTTGTAGAGATATTCTTGTGACATTGATTGAGAGCACCATGAGTGGGAACTGAGAGTGTGGGTCGTGACTCAAACGGAATATATCCCGAGCAAGAGGCAGCAAAGGCTCATGGGTTAATAAATAGAGTGCCTGAACCAACCCAAGCAGGCCAACACCACGTAGATCAGTTGCAGGGTCAACTCCCTTTAAGAGAAATAAAAATCTTGAATAATTACCATACATTGCCAGTAAATCCAATAATAAATTTGGTCATCAATAATTGTTTCAATAAATATGCCCATGTGTACTGGAATAATAGGGGGGAAATAATATTTATAGAGGCAAAAGGCAACATAAAGTGACCTGTTCCAAGTACAGCACCAAATTTCTCAAAGCACTACACTCTGTCAGAAAATTTACATCACTAGTGCTGCAATTTAGGACTGTAGAAGTCCCTGGGCAATGACTGGTCAATTATTCAGCCTATGACTGCATCAACAAGAGCACACCATTATATCATCAATATTTTAATAAAAAACAATTAAAAAATCAATTTTGGAGACTCCCATAAAAATGATTTTGCAAAAACACTATTTTACTGAGGCCCTAATAATACTTACTTATGACGGTCCCCATAAAATCTACTTCGTGGGGGGATAAAAAGAGGAGGAGTAAATGGGCAACTGCACAGCCTAACCTGCCCTAAATCTTGCACTTGACAGACGACAACTTGGAATATAGTCACCTGCTAAAGCTTTTTTTTTACTGTGGGTAGAAAAGGTAAGGCTCTATTTAACCTATGCTTTTCAAGGGTAAAGAGCATGCCTGGGAGGGGGGGGGTTAGGGCAGAATGCCCTTTAGGGAAATTGAAAGAGTAGCATTAGGAGTGTCCTTCAGCAGTGAATGATAGGGAGGGAGAGAGAAGGAAGTGTCTTGGGGAGGGGGTGGAGGGATGTAATGTAATGTAATTATCAGAAGAGAGTACTAAGCCATGACGACTATTCACCACTTGAATGGTAAAGTGGGGCAGTATCCTTGGGGGGAGTGGGAGGCAATATCCTTGGGGAAGTCAGGGGGCAGTGTCCTTGGGGGTAGCGTCTTTGGGGAAGTGAGGAGTGTGTCCTGGCAGGAGTTGGAAGTGTGTCCTTATGAGAACGAAGGGAAATTCCTTACGGGAGTGAAGGGAGTGTATTTACAGGAATGTAGAAAGTTCCCCTTACCCATAATTATGTCTGGTATTTTTTCTTGACTTCTAGGTTTACATCAACAGGTACTTTTAGTAAGACTCATTAATTTTTCTACAAGTTCACTGCTTAAATACAAAGTAGGCTGAGCAGCATGAAAAATTACTTCAGCAAAATATTTTCAAGAGCTCATTTTAATATTTAAACTTTAAAACACAGGATAATGATTGCCATCCTCAATACAGCATGCATTACCTACTGCCTTTTTTTTTTACCATTATAGAATTTCAGATACAATTCAGTAGTGAACTGAACATGCAGAAGGAAATACAGATGCACTTCCTGTGTAAACAGACAAACGACAATAACAACGTCATGCACTCCATTGGAAAAAAAAATGGCAATATTACAGATCCCGAAGTTAAGGGTTAGGACTGTATCAGTTCTACTTATTCAATTTAATTTAATATTCATAATTGTAATTTACAAAAGAACAAAAATTATGAATACAAAATTACAAAAATTATAGCTTACTGCCATGTTTCTTCTGCTGAATAATGTGGCAAGACTTTGTTATCCTTTATGATAACTTTCTCTGGTTACAAATTAAACCAACAATTTCAATGAAAAGCAATGTCTTACCTGGAATCCAATTACATCCCAATGGCTACCAAATCGAGGACAATCAATCTTGGTACCAGTGAGGACCTTATACACTGTTTGTAAAATTTGGAAGTGAATTGGTTCATTATTATCAAACTGGCCTGTAACAGAAGAAATTATTAAAATTAAAAGAGGCTCATGACTGAAAATATGATTCAAATTTGCCAAAAACTCATGCACAGGACCACAAGCACTATAGATTTATTATTATGGATATCTTCTATTAGTTTAAAAAGATGGGACTTTGATAACAAAGCTGTAACTTTTCCAAGTTAAATCCTCAGCTATCTAAAAGCTTATTTTCAGGAATTTCTAATACTCAGACCAAGAGATAACAAAATAAACTGTAGCTCGAGTGCTTTAAGCACGCAGGCCCAAAACCAACATTCAAAATATTTAATAAACTATCCTCAACTTCAAACAACTGGGTAAAAAGTAAAATATGCAGGCAGGGAGTGCAAGAACAAGAGTGAGTTGGTCAGAAACATTTATGGTAACTGAAAACAAAAAGGTGTTTAGATTTGTGTTCATTTGTGACAGCTAATAAATGGGCCAGCTCTCATCGAAAATAGTACAGTACTCACATTGTGCAATAGCAAAGAGCAAATCTCTCTCTTCGATAAGTTCAGCTTTCAGCTTCTTGGGTCCAAAGATTGAGCGAAAGAGACCATTTATCCCTCTTTGTTCAAGTGTTGGTTTGATGGAGCCCTGAAAAAAATATATTTATATATACCTGTGCTGTATATGAATCAAGTACAAGTTCCTGTGTGCATCAAATTAGTACTGGTAACTATATCAATATGAAGTTTAAAAAATGCTAGTATACATGTTAATATGCTTGCATTATTTATAATTTGTATAGATCTATTCAAGAGTATTATAATTTTAATTGGCAGATCAAAATCACCATCATGGTATAAGGTGGGATATTTGCAAACAATTAACAGCTAATTATTGCAAACTCAAAACTAGCCCAAAGTTAGATTAGAAGACAGAACATACTACAGTTTACTGATGTTGACCAATTCAAACGTGAATCTTAAAAAATTGGATATTTAGATGAATCGAATATCTAGAGATTAGATAATCAGGATTTAATTCTACATGAAAAAAGAAATGCATTCAATTTACAATTATACCTATGTTAGTACCCATGAGGTGTTTGCTGAAGCACATTAAAAAAGATAACTTTATAGCCATTAAGTAACTTAATTTACACTGACATTCCATTATCCTGCAAGTCTCTGCATTAATTTGTCAGTATGATACCTGCTGCTGAACAAAATAATTTGTAATTTGTTTTTTGGTACCGTAGTAGTTCAACAACACTGGCCTACAGAAAAGCTTTTATTTACCATCACATGACTCATATCTTGCCGTGTGAAGAAATCCCACACCTCGTCAAAATCTGTGTGTGGCGTGATCTTAACATTGGGAGGTGGGCCTTGGGGTGACTTTATAGGAGATTTGGCTGGAGAGGAAGATGATCCATCAATATACTTTTTGGGACTTTTGTGAAAGTCTTCCTTATGAGGTGAGCACAGAATAGGCTCCACACATTGAACAGCTTCCCATTCCTCCTGTGCAGCTGCGAATTCTTCATCTTGGCTGTTAACAGAAAGGGCAAAATTCTAGTTCCATGCATAGTATACAGAATTACAGCTTTTATGCATAAAATAAAATAAATTCTAGTTCCATGCACAGTATACAAAATTACAGCTTTTATGCATGAAATATAATAGTCTAAACAGCAAACAGCAGACTCACGTAGTGTGAGTTGGTGCAGCTCAAATACAGGTACATCATGTGACCACATACCGTACTGTGACAAAAAAACAAAAATAGCAAGAGATGTGGCTCTCATGACACGGAATTTACTTGTGGTTTAAATACATTTTCAATAATATTCTTGGATTGGTAACCTATTTTTTATTACGTTGTATGCACTATTAAGATTATATTCTTGGATCAAGGCCCATTAACATTTTGAAACTCCTGTTTCACCCCAAGAAATTCCCCCATTAAAAAAATCAATTATAAAGCCTATTCAAATTGTCATTATAAGTGCATAAATCTGCTTTACACAGAACAGATGTTCAGGTACGTGCTTTATGAGATATGACTGGGAAAGGAGATTAACTTAGGAAGGTCTATAGAGTGCAGCCATATAACATTACCTTTGAATAGCATGATTTGTTTTGTAGCATGCAGTTTTCCCAGACCTCATCTCTTGAATCCTCATCTTCTTGCCCGAAACGCTGTGCGTATTAGTGGCTTTAGGCATAGTATGTACTAGCTCTATCTAGAAATCCAACATCATGTTTGTAACTCATTTTGAATGTATGTACTTTTACCTGAATAACCATTATCTTATCTTATTTAACTACCGTATGTGAATGCCTACTTTAACACATATTTTAATTACTAGTATTAGCTAAAGATCACAATCTTCCTTTGATCACCTCACAGGCAGCGAACCTCTTCACCATCTAATTTCATAACAAATTTACTAGAACACTAAAAAACACAATAGGGCCTATATCTTCAGCTTGTTTTCAAGTATCTTACTCCTACTTGTAAAGGAAGCCAAATATAAAGGGTAAATTTGTGTGTTTTTGTAACTAAAAGTCTTTTAATAATGATTATGCATACAATATAATAGTCTAAACAGCAAACTAATTAATTAAACTACAAACTAATTAACTTCATGCATTATTGTTGGCCATTGATTCCTTACATACCTTAGTCGGTCCACACGGTTCACCCCATGACTTTGGTTCTTTCTGTTCCTCTCGGCAACGTCAACAAATTCAGATGGTGGTTCCTTTTGATGTAAGCTTTCTAACATCTGCAATATTCCAAAAGGAGTATGGAAAATAAGCTTAAATTTTATATCATGTACAAATTAGTATTCCATTAATAGTGAACAGTTTTTACATGTTAATAATGGTTTGAGAGTCTAATGTCTAAAATTTCAAAGTCAATAGTTTTAATATGTAAATTTAAAGAAAAGGGAGGGGGATATTAGTTAAGCATTTATAAGTGCCAAGAATGTAATATCAACTTTTTTAATTAAAATAATGATTAAAATCACAAATTTAGCATAGTGATGAAAATACAACAAAAACAAGTTTTTATAAGAACATGCAAAGACTGGTTAGCTACTGTACCTTATAACGTAAATTTTGAAGCTTTAGTTAATGCAGTGTCTTGATTAAAAGATGAAAACAGTAATGCCAAAAGCTGTCCAATACTGCCATGTTAGAACAGCATGCTGTAAAGTTGATTAATGTTAAATGTTTTGCAAACAAAATTAACTAAGCATTTGAGGGGGAAATAACAAAAAATACCTTGCATCGAGTCTTCATAAAATGTAATAATCTCGATTCAATGCGTAGCACAATTTTATTAAGCCCGATCCCAGGACCCAGAACCCCAGAAATGTCAAACTTGATAGAAATATAAAGCAGCGAGATTAAGGTAATGTTTCATTCCGTGCCCGTCCTGTCAGCTGGTCCCTTGAACCAGAAGTCTATATGGGTTCACAGACAGTTTGTTTGCCAGGCTCTAATGACCTGTTCATTCACCATGACCAGTAATATTCCAAATTGTCTGGATAAGTGCTTGGACAATGGAATCGGTGGCAAATCTAATTGAAACCATCACCAAGAAACCATCTCACTACTGCATACAGAAGCATAAATATAAGACTCTATAAACCCCATCCAAACAAAAAGTTAATCAATTTTAATTACCGATTTGCTACCAGCTGGGCAATTAGCCGCTATCCTGACCACCACCACAACAAAGTTGTGAAGCAAACAACCTCATTTCTTACACAGGCTACCCAAGGATGCCTAAGGAAGATGGGACAAAGGAAGAGGGAAATGGAATAACTGAAGGAGCAATTAACCCTTCACCACCTCCTCGATGAAGCCTTTAAGAGAGAAGTTTCATTTTACTGAGCCAACTCTAATGGAGGAAACTTAAACTGACAAAAGATAAGAGAGAAAATGGATTTGCCCAAGTAGATAGAAGAGAAGCAGTGACACGGGAGGGAGACAAACTGGTGCCAAGGAAGAAGAGCATCAAACAGGAACCAGATGGAAAATTGGCAGAGGGCAACACACCACTGCTTGGGATGCAGTTCATTTGGAAAATATTGGTGGAAGAGGCACAGTTTAACCTCTAGAACCATGGTGGAAGAGAAGACTTGCCACGGTAAAAAAATAAAACGAGCCTTGGTAGAAAAAAAGATAAACGTTGGTAGAAAAAAAGGCAAGCCTTGGTAGTAAAAAAAATACAGCATTGAATCTAATAAAATGCCTCTCTCTTTGGTGGAGCTCCTGTGGCTCCCTGAAGATATATTACTAAGATTGTTCTATGCTAAGATGTCACATCAGTTGCAGAAGTTTTGTTTGGTCTACTGGGGACCAGAGACAAAAAGTGCCCTCCCCCCCCTCAGAGGTGCAGGGAGGGGAAGGGAGAGAATTATCAGGGGAAAGCACCAAGCCCCAATATATATAGGGAGCTGGTCGGCCGAGCGGACAGCACGCGGGACTTGTGATCCTGTGGTCCTGGGTTCGATCCCAGGCGCCGGCGAGAAACAATGGGCAGAGTTTCTTTCACCCTATGCCCCTGTTACCTAGCAGTAAATTAGGCACCTGGGTGTTAGTCAGCTGTCACGGGCTGCTTCCTGGGGGTGGAGGCCTGGTCGAGGACCGGGCCGCAGGGACACTAAAGCCCCGAAATCATCTCAAGATAACCTCAAGATAGCCATTAAGACTATATAGCACTTGGAAGGGGTCAGCACAAGGATTTGGGATGGGACGAGGGAAAAGGAATTGTGCCCAACCACTTGGGCGGTCTGGGATTGAACACCAACCTGCATGAAGCGAGACCATCACTCTACCGTCCAGCCCAAGTGATTGGGCAAGTGGCAAATGACAATTTGCCCTCTCGGCCCAAAAATTGGTTGGAAGAGTGTCTAATTTAAAACCTCAGACAATCCCTGAACCAGCCATCTTGAAAGGATACACGATGTGAAACGTGACTCATGACAAGTCGAGGATCGACCGAGGCTTGGAACCAATCGCTTTCATTATTTTATGACAATTTTTGTTTATCAGTGCTTTGTCATGTCTACTCACTCCAATGTTTGCTCTTCTGTACAACAGCGAGATGATCTTGTGACGACTCGAGTCAACTTGCCACAACCGCACCTCAAATCCCCAACGGCTATTTAGAATGTTGTTTTGGTCACAGTATGTGAACAGGTCATTACAGCCAAGCTAATGTATGAATAGATCCACAGAGCCAGCAGGATTAAGGGAACAAAGGAGGGGGAGGGGGGGGTGTCAAGCACAGAAAGAGATATGTAATGGTAGTAGTCTAGGATTAAGCACTAATATACAGTTTATGGTTTTAACAAACACCAAACGAGCTTCGTCAAATAGTCTTCGTACATCACCATATCCCCCCAGGAAAGACAACTTTACCAATGGGACAAACTTGTCTAGTTTGCCCCTATATTATACCTCTGGAAATTTAAAACGGCTAAAGTGACATAATCTAACCTAACATACCCTGACCTATATATATATATGCTGAACGTTGGCCCTGGGGGGGGGGGGGGGTGGACACTAAGAAGTTGGAGAGAAGCGTAAAATTTAGCACAAGAATATCACCAAGAGGTAGACATAATTATTAACATAGGCCTTTGTAGACATAATATATACACCTTGGTAAGGTATTGTGATAATTCATGGCTCTTTCTAAATTTAAAGCGAGAGCAAGAATAATAGATTCGAGGAAAGGGAGAAATTGGAGGGAGGGAGGGAGGGATGGAAGGGAAGGCAAGGGAGGGTAAGCCAAGGGAAGGGAAGGGATAGGAATGGGCGGTGAAGGGAAGGGATAGGAATGGGAGGTGAAGGGAAGGGATAGGAATGGGAGGAGAAGGGAAGGGATAGGAATGGGAGGTGAGGGGAAGGAATTCGAATGGGAGGTGAAGGGAAGGGATAGGAATGGGAGGTGAAGGGAAGGGATAGGAATGGGAGGTGAAGGGAAGGGATAGGAAATGGGAGGTGAAGGGAAGGGGAAGACCCAAACAACACACCACAAGATGAACGTCAGTGATAGACAACGGCGAGGGAGTGTCATACCATAGCCCTGAGGTACACAGGCGGCACCACAGTCAGTCACTTGCTGTGCCCATCCGTGGCGTGTGGTGGAGGTCGTGCTCGAGGCGTCCCCAGCTGCGGGTCGTCCTTGTCGTCGTCGTCGTCGTCAGGGCGTCGGGCCGATGCACTTAAAACCGCAGCGTTCTCCCCCACCAGTCAACCTCCGCGGCTGGAAATCGTCAGTATTAACCTCCCTGGCGGCCAACGACGCTCATGTCAGACAATACCCTACGCCGTGACTGATGGACTTGCAAGTCTGACGTACGGCTCGTGAGGTTAGAGGTGTCGGGGAAACGATGCTGAGGTCGGGTGTGGCCCAAAGATGAGGCACATCGCTTCGTACGTTAAGGAGGCTTACACACGGATGTTTCATACTGTTCGTACACACAGTGAGGGACGTTTCGTATAAAGGCCTCTAGCCAGTTTTCAACCCATTAATATAATCTAAGTTAAATTTCTTATGCTTAGTCCATATACATTGTTTGGACTTCATAAGGACTGGCCATAAGCCAATGTAAAAATGTTTTTATTTTCTGCAATGATATAGAATGAGAATTCTATATCCAGAGGAAATTAAACAATGTTTAATTGTATTGTGCCTACCAATTTGTTGTCAATAACCATTCAAGCTGTCATTGCAATCAATCTTAGCTACCTATGTGCTTTAATATACTGTACCTACAATTTTCTCTCATCTTTTTTTTTTTCATTTCATGTAATCTGTTATCATTTTTTTGTCTATAAATTTTGCAAGTATTTACCTCCTTAAAATTTTCTTAGATTAAGGACCTGCCCGAAACGCTGCGCGTGCTAGTGGCTTTACAAGACTGTAATTACCATATTTGTATCCTCACATTCCTTATGTACATTCTTGTATATGCATAAATAAATAAATAAATAAATGTTTATGATTCGAGTATCAGAACGTCTTTTAATATCTTTGAGTGAATGAAATAGTTATAATGATTAATGTGCCACTGTAATCCTTTACACCACCGCCCACGGGATAGGTATGGGGTGCATAATAAAGAAAGAAATAGAATTGAATTGGTCTGATTAAGACTTTATGACTATGTAATCTATGTTTTGCTCCACTACTTACTGGTTGAGTATGGGGTGCATAACAAATAATAGCCTCCTTCGGGGGCGCCTTGTTTCTAAACGTGTTAGTCTTAAATCCTTTAATCTCAAATCTTGCTACAATGTACCTCTTAATATATGTTATGTACTCTCGCAACCCAATGTACCTTCTTGTATATAAATAGATTTCAACTGTAAGGGGGTATGGTTTGCACCTTGTTATTCTAATAATGGATAAATAATTCTAATAATGGAAGCGCTAATTATATGAACAAATGCCATGTATTTATTCAGATGATAACAACAGCGAACACAAACCAGCGCATATACGAACGGAATGGTTTGTATGTACAAACTTCTCAGTGAACGAAGTTGTTTCTAGCCCGGTATCCGAAATTGCAGTATACGACTTGACCAGTCCCCCTTTGGTCGTCATGGCGTCAGTGAGCGGCAGGCCAATACTTGCTTCCCTGAGGAGCTACTCCATGGCCAGACATATCTTACCGAGGGGTCACCATGTTCCTCGTAAGCTAATATAAACCTTATCATTAATGCTTTATATACTGTCAACCCCCCAAGGAAAGTTGTGGCAAGTATTAAAGGTGGACGCAGTCACTCTGGTCAAATCGTACACATATTTCGTCAACTCTTATTAGCTTTGTCGGGGACAGGAAGCCTGTGTATATATATATATATTTTTTTTTTTTTGAGATATATACAAGAGTTGTTACATTCATGTACAGCCACTAGTACGCATAGCGTTTCGGGCAGGTCCCTGGAATACGATCCCCTGCCGCGAAGAATCGTTTTTTCATCCAAGTACACATTTTACTGTTGCGTTTAACTGAGGCTACAGTTAAGGAATTGCGCCCAGTAAATCCTCCCCGGCCAGGATACGAACCCATGACATAGCGCTCGCGGAACGCCAGGCGAGTGTCTTACCACTACACCACGGAGACTGTCCGTGGTGTAAGCGATATATGCTTACATACGCTTATATGCATATAAAAGCGATATATGTGCTTTAGGCTAGTATTGAGATCCTCCCAAGGTCGAACTACTAACCCTTCGCAGGATTAAGATCCATATGCAAATACAGTAGTCTTTTGAACAAGATGGGCATCATTACAGCTGCTATATATTCCAACTTTGTTCAAAGATCAAGAACAACTGCTTTAATATTCTCCCACTGACTTACTTGAAAGAGTGATTCTGAAGTTGGAAAGCATAGCATGTGCTCTTCGCACAATATTAATTATATGGTCCTCTAGTGACAATTTTCTATCCAGAAGCACCACCAGATCTCTCACAAGAATTCTTTAGAGCTATTTCACATAATTTATAGGTTGTGTGTGGCCTATTATCTTCTATTTCATAATCCATAAGATTGCATTTATTCACATTAAATTCATTTGCCAGGCCAGATGGTAATTTCTCGACGAGCAACGAGGTGCAGTCGTCGTGAGTTCAGTTTTTGGCAAGCTACTGAGAGGAACCAACTAGATATTAAATCATTGAATGTAATGAAATGCTCTTTTCTGGTGGGCCATCAGTAGTGCCCCAATTCCCGCTTGGCTCCTTTCTTCCCCATGGGGTGTTGGGGTGTCTTACTTGGGGCAGCTTGAGTGAGGTAACAATTGGTAACAATTACCCAGGATTTGGCTTCCCTCAAACTGTGTATAAGTTGACACATTGAGCGGTTGAGCAATGATCATTTGCTTTGTTCACCTCGGGGTTAGCACTTCAGAATCAGAAGATTATTAATCAGAATTACTAATTAGTGAATTATTAATACAGTACTGTACTTGTTTTGTTGCTCTTGCCCTTTGTGGTGGGTTATTCTCGGTTTTGGGTTGAACTTTGATCTCACCTCAGAGAGACAGCCTGATTCCAGTCCTGGCATCTGGTAGGCGTGGATGGGTCTCGGAGGCTTAATGCAATTTCCTTTAGGGTTGGCAGGACCAGCACTCAAGCTCAGGAAGCTACTGAAGTCTATCGGAAGAGATCATTTCATTACATTCAATGTTTTATTTTTGAGGTGCACTACCTTGTTTCTCTAGCTGAACTTAACTTTTATTTATACTGTATATGTATAAATATTTAAATACAGTATATATAGCCCATTTATGATGATGCAGCCCATCCTCTGACTAGATAGTACGTTTTAATACTAAATGTAATAAGTACAATCCTGACTATCAACATAGTACATAAATACACTTAATCGCCAGCATTGCACCAAAATATTGTGAATACAGTATTAGAGTTTTCATGAAAAACTATAGAAAACTATGACCTAACCTAACCTTAGAAGTGTAGAACAAGCATGTAAATAGCATTTATTGCTTCTTAATTACAATTAGTACTTAACCTATAGCTATATTGATATTACAATTTTATAAAACTAATAAAACAAAACTAAAGTCTTTCAATAAATTATAAAGTAACTCGGGCTATTTTTTTTTTTTATAAAATCTCTATTGATTAATAAAACTGAAAGAAATTCTTTATATTTAAAACTTGTGTATATAGAATGGAACACGAAAACTTCAACCTAAAATTTTTTAGTGTATTAACAGAAAATGAGAATAAATGGGGAGGTAAATGTAACAGCACAATTAAGTGTATTTATGTACTATGCAGACAGTCGGGAATGTACTTATTACATTTAGTACTAAAACGTACTGTCTATTCGGAGGAAGGGTTGAATGATGCTGTACTATATATTAGTGACAGTAAATGTTTTTGATAGTACTGTACAGGTAAATGTTTTTGATGGTAAATATTGTTGATAGCAAATATTAATAACAACAAACTTTTAACACGCTCATGAAATGACCTCATATATTCTAGATCAAATTTGTTCATGATGACAGGTGTGGCAAAAGCATTATGCAGTTCTTCAGCAAAGATCAACAACGTGAATTCCATAACCAGCGAAACCAGTCCAGATACCCCGAAGTCATATGTGCGGGACTCTTCATTTGAGCAGATGCATATGGAAACTTCACAAATAGACATGGTAAGTAGGCATACATGAAGTTTGAGATACGTGTATAATATATGAAAAATATTGCTGCACAGATTATGAACAATTTTGCATTAAAATCTTTGCATAAACTGTGAATATAGCGTGTTTGAATTGTGACATTCTTGGCAAGTTTGTCTAATTGTTAAAGCTCTTATGTTAGTAAACAGTGACGTTATAAATGTTGGAGTGAGTCTATGTGAATTGTCTGTCGACTCTCTACTAGCGAGGTGTTAATGAACAAGAGGTTTAGGAGTTTCTGACAAGGGAATATGAAGAATTGGTCTACAGTGGCACTCCAAAAATCTGGACCTTGATATAGTGGATTTTGCAAAAATTCAGACCTAATTTGCCCACCAGATTTTTCCTCTTAATTCATATTTCTAAGAAAAACAAAAAATCTAACTTCTATGAAAGATGTGTTGAAATCCACATTGTCAGTTCATCATGTAAAATAATTTTCATCAAAGAGTATTTTTTCTTTTTCCAATCTTGCATTTTTTTTTTAATGTTGTGCATGGAAAACGAGGCATCCATACGCTGCCATGTTGAATAGAAAATCCTGAGTAGGACAATTTGGCAGGAAGGCCTCGGTCTCTATAACAAACATGGGTGAAGCTTTGTCTGGCTCACACCTCCACACTGTGGCTTGCTCCATTTGATTCACATTAGTATATCCTGAAAATGAGTCGCCTTCAACATGCTCAAGGTCTTCAGGAACATAGTGGCATAGGTTCACAATGCCTTGTGAGTCTGCCGGTGGCAATGGTGTTGGTGGACAAGGTCAATGAATGGCTGATGGTGGGTGATATGAGTACAATACTGAATGAACCATATGGGTTCATTCAGTACTCTGACCCCCTTTGAATGCTCCCTGAGGGGGGCCATAGGTCAGAAATTTACTGTTTTTAGAATTTTGTTTTATATTATAAACAAGTGTATCTGCAACTAATTGATTTATTATTTTTTCAGCCCATTGAAATGCACAACCCTTATGAGAGAGAGAAGATTTGCTGTCTTCTTTGCAAGTACAACATACGTCTTGATTTTAAGAATGCAAGGCTACTGTCTCAGTTTGTGTCCCCATATACTGGAAAAATCTATGGGCGGAATATTACTCGCTTGTGTCAAAGACAACAGGCTGAGCTGGAAAGAGAAGTAGAGAAAAGTATAAATGCAGGTCAGTTATAATTGTTGATGTTTATTTGCTTAATTAATTAGACATCCCTGGTAGGGTTACCATAAGGATTTGTCAAAATTATTTGTGAACTCTTATTCTGCTGCTGCAATAGGCATAGTGATTCAGTGCCTTTAATCACTACAGTATCAGCAATTGCCTCCTGTGGTAAAATTGCCAAATGTCAATTTTCTTGAAGGGTTCCTAATGGTAACTTCTTGAAAGCTTGCTCTGTTCAGTCCATGCCAGGCCCTTGCAAGTCATATAAGCCTACTTGGGACCAAAGGAGCAGGAGATCATGGACTACTGTATCCAAATATAAAAAGGCCATCAGAAAGGTGGGCAAACTAAAGCATACAAACAGCAAGGTAAATAAAGTATATCAAATGGAACAGTGAAGCCCTTTGATTCACGAACCACTTGGTGGTGAGGCAATTCTCTTGTTCTACCTGCACATAACACCAGGGGACTGCACACTTTCCTCAGTCCACCTACCTTGACACCTCAGTCATATTGCCTGGTGCTAATGTCTGACATTCACTTACACTCCTCTTCCTTCCGCATTGCCCTTCTGGTCCCGGATTTTCAGATAATCACTGACCATCCTGGACTATTTGCTTGTGTATTTATTGTTTTATTTTGGTATTTGCTTCATGATGCATGCATCTTTATGCCTCACTTCTTGCATGGGCCTTCATCAACTGTTAAGCTTGAACTGCATGTGACTAGAATGATCTCTAGGTACTGTATTCCCGGTGTTGCCCCCCCCCCCCCCTTCCTGTTTGGGCATTTACTTTTTCTGGGGGTTTTCAGTGGCTGTCTCTGACAGGCCAGCTTCCAGTTGGACAGTTTATTTATATATATATATATAATTATATAATTTATATATAAATAAACAAGCAATTAGACTTCACTTGGTAAAAATAAACAGGGTGAGAGTATATTTATGTGGAAGATTTTACTATGATACTGGCCAGTACTTTGCCCTTAGCTGTGCATGGGTCTTTGATTACTGTGAGGATTTGTGTGGATGGGGAGGGGGGATTATCTGGGTTTGCATTTTCCTCTAGGCTGTTGTCAGTGTTTGTAATATTCGGTGCCTCGCGGTCACTTGTCCCTCGATAGAATTCTAGGTGAATCGGATACTTTTGATATCATTCACCTTATGCATTTTTGTTCTCGTATTGGCATTCTTGGTGATATTTAGTGCCCTCTGATTATTTCGCACTTTGATGGTGCTACATAGCCTTCCCGGTTTGGTGCCTTCTTTTGATAATTACCTTACCTTGTAATATTCGGTGTGTGGTGCCTGGTGTTTGGTACCCAGGAAGACTTCTGCAGTTTTTGGAGGATTTATTATAGACTGACCCTCCAATTCTGCCCTCACAGAGTGAGAGTTTGAAGTTTGCCTTGGTTTTGTTGTATTCTGATGGCCATTCTTACTGCCTTTGTCAAGTTGCATGTTGGGTAGGGTATATGTTCCACCCTTGAGACTTGTGACATTTGTGGTTATCTAGTCTGTTGTAGCCATATACAGTACAGTACTGTATATAATTTGTGGCCTAACATTAATGTGTTTGCCCCTGGTTCCTCTTTCAAGATCCAGTCTTCAAGCAGTTAGTGTTTTCTATTTGCAGAGAGAAAATATTATATACCATAAATAAATACTGTACAAATAATTTTTTTTATCTTTGCAGGATACATGGCTGTGAAGCTGAAAAATGTAGAGTTCTTGAAGGATCCCAAGTTGTTTGATCCCAACAATCCTCTGAGACCTCATAATTATTAGTAACCCCAAATAACTGTGCTACTAGTGACTAATAATTATGCAAATACTGTGCACCATTTTTGTATTTGCATATCAAACTGTAAATATGTTCCTAATTGTATCGAGTTTTATTCCAACCGAGAATTCTCTATTGACTACGTGCATTTGTTACAATGATTGTACTGAACAATATTTAAAATGTTCTTCAGTTCATGCCAAGTTTTGAATACTGAAGTACTGTACTCTGTCAGTAAACTCTTATAATGGATCTGAATGGCAACAGTCCAGTATGAAAGTTACATACATTTTCACTTGTGCCATTTTAAAACTTCAAATTACTAAGTGCTAACCAAAGGGCTAATTTAATATATAGCTTTAAGAAAAACTATATTTGCTACAGTATAGTGTTATTACACTGGGCATGACACTTTGGATGATGTGTATTTCATTTGCTTGGGGAGCCACAAGTGGCTTTCCACCAGACACAAAAAACTATGACATTGCTACAACGTTCGAATAAGATTTAACACTTCGCATCCAGTTAACAGTATTGACAACCTAAAATCAATGCACATACTTATCCGGAGGATGCCAGTGCCGTCCAAAATTAAAATATTTGTAAAAATTCCATTTATTGTCCAATTATTATGGGGTTTGTTTTAAAGTGTGCACCGTCTTCCCATCCCCTGTGGCTATACATAATGCTTTTGTGTTATACAAACACTACACAACTGATACCAAGAAATCATTTGTACTTGCATTCCTCCAGTTCCACGAAGTAGTCATTTGGTCCCTAGTATACAGTACTTTGAGTATAAGGATTGGCCTCTCAAAAATGACATCATATACAGTATGCTGGTGATGAACATGAGGATGATAGCAGTTCTACTAGTGACAATGTTGCAACACCTGGACCATCAGGTGTGAGGCTGCTATTATTCTTTACTTTATGTACAGTACTATACTTTTATCTTATGGTACTGGTAATGTTGTTCTTATATGTAAATATTCCTATAGAGCATTCTATTGCAAACATTTTGATACCAAATTGAACAACATAGCACCAAAAATTGAAGGTGGAAAAAAAAGTACAGTATAAACATTGCTCGCCCTACCTTGGCAGTGGTGAAAAGTGTTAACACCTAACAATTGTACAATCAATATAGCAAGTTGTAACAATGTTCTAATACGTTATAACAAATTGTAACAACTTTATTACAAATTGAAACAAGGGAATCATAGGGACTGTTACGTTGTATGTTAGCACGGTATTCCCCAGAAATTTGTTATAACTTTGCCCATATGTAAACCAGTGTTATAGTTTTGTAAATGAAAGAAAATATTTAATTTACAATATACAATAATTCTTTTATAATGTGCAAAGTGTAGAAGCATACAAATACTGTACAGTCATGCGACTTCATGATCACAACTTCATGAAAGCACCAGTCCCATACTACAGGCAAGGAGAATTTAAATGCTAGTTTTTCTGCTCCTCCTATTTAACTTATTACAATTTCTAAAGATAAAATATATGAAATATTTTAATAGATATACAATTTATGTATTTTCCACACTTGAATACAGAGCTACAGTACCATTTAATAAGAAAACTTAATTTTTTTTTTTTTGTCAGTGTAGCAATTGCAGGACAAGGATTAAAGAATGCCATACTGTATGGTGTCTAAGACTGATAGTGACGAATGTTAAACAAAGCTGTTGTATTTTATTTGCGTTACAAGCTCAATACAGTAAGTCATGATGTAGGACATTAAATAAATACTTTTTGCCAATAGGGTTATAAATCCATGGCACTGCAACCTGCCTAAGTCGTAAATGTCAAAACACTGCTGCAATTTAAGGTCCAGCTTAATAAAATCATCAGGACATTTAGGGGGGGAGGGGACTTTTGACAAGCCACTGTCATCTTGTCCTCATTGAGGCAACTAGAGATATAGTGGCCCTCGGGTAAATTCAGGGTTGTAACACACTCTTAGCTAGAGTTTTATACAAATATTGGTTGGTTTTATACAAATATCATAAACTTCTTGTCAATATTATGACACTAAACAAAGTAAATCTTGTTCAGTGCTACTGTTGCCATAATTAAGATGGAAAATGCTGATTGTACTTCCAGATGAATACAGTGAGGTGATATAAAATTACAGTTAGGACAATTAAGGGAACTGACTGATAAGTTTATCTTGATATACGATGCTTCCCAGATTAAGTACTGTATGTAGATATTGGTCTCCTTGGCACACAGTGCCATGGAGAGAGAGAAGAGGAGGAGGAGAATATTTGTGTTTCTGGGAAGCAGATTATGTTAGTATTGAAACATGAACAATATCATGGGTGAACATAATGTTCTGAAAGAACATTATACAAACAGCAAGATCATTATAAATGTAGTTGATGAATTTACAAATTCCTGTACTGTACTTGTGTGTATACTTGTAATCATGAAAATATGGATGAATATTGAATCTAGGAAACTATTGGCATAATTTAAAATAGATACTGTATAAAAAAAAATCACACTGACAGACCAATTAGACAAGGAAGAAGCATAGTAGTCTGTCAGAGAATGTAAAATATAGTGTTAAACAAGATATTAAAACACTTCCACATGAAACAATTTAAACCGAATTAAAAAAAAAGAGCAATGAAGGAGTTATAATAGAATTTATCCACCAGTACTGGATATAATAACTTTTACAGAATAGAGGGGAGACATGCATAACAACTATTTGGTCAAATATAAACAAACATTGTTGACTGAAAGTTAATTTTTGTATAACTTAATTTTGGAAAAGGCACAAAAATCTAATCAAAACCAAACATTTTTTGGCCCTAGAATAACACACATGTGCTACATTAAGACTAAAGTAGCATATATTAGGCCTAGGATTGGTGGGGACAGGTTAGGGGTCTTTAGTTACATTTTAAATATTTGAGTACACATAATTTTGGCTAATTCAGTAATACAAAATATGAACTTTTTGGGGTCTATAACAGTCCATTTTTTGTATGTTTAACAAAATAGTTACTATAAGTACTATAATTTTAGAAGAATGTTCTGTACCTGGGTATCTGTGTGCAATTACACACAGTATTATAAATAGGAAATGATGAGGCAGAATAGTTTTGGAAGTAGTTTAAAACTGCATTTTCAAGCCAACCAGGGGCAATAATATGTAGACAATCCTAGCTAGAAGGAAAAATGGTCTCCCTATGCACCAATATGAACCCCTGTGGAAACGGCTAAAAAAAAGATACCGGCTCCTCCAAAATTGTGGAATTGGATACAGATATAATTTAAAAATTACTTGGATTAACATATTCAACCTAATGTTGTACAACATTTATTAATCATCTATGGTATAAAGAATTTGATAAATGCATCTTAAATTTAAATGATTTTTATTGAGTGCTTTTTTTCTTTTGTATTTTAATGGTGTTTCCATAGGACTTTCACAAGTACAGTAATTCAAAGTTATTTTTCCCCTTTAATCCACTTCATTAATGGTCGAAGTCCTTTACCAGCAAGAGCACTAATTTCAAAAGTAAAAAGCTGTTGTGGGGCGTGTTGTTTAAGGTTGTCGAAACGCATGACGTTCAGCAACTCATTTGTGCCACGACTCGTAGCACTGTCCGTTTTGTTCAAAACTATTGCAACCTGAAAAAATAAGAAGTGGCATCACTTTGCATTATACTCATGATGTATAGATATAAGAACAAGTTGGGGTTAAATATTAAATAATTGGTTTTCATACATTAATACATACAAATGATTTCAAGGATGGATATTAATACAAGTTTGTGAATAGAGCCTCATTGATAACAGATATTTTTACCTGCTTGATGGGGTTCTGGGAGTTCTGCTACTCCCTAAGCCCGGCCCAAGGCCAGGCTTGACTTGTGAGAGTTTTATCCACCAGGCTGTTGCTTGGAGTGGCCCGCAGACCCACATACCCACTACAGCCTGGTTGGTCCTGCGCTTCTTTTAGAAAAAATCTAGTTTTCTTTTGAAGATGTCTATGGTTGTTCACCATTGTGGTCCCTATTAACTTCATAAACAGAAATATGACTCATTAACTCATGAGGCGTGTGGCGGGTCGCACGCCAGGCTTGTGAAAGTGTTAAGACAAGAAAGGCAGTTAGTTGTGCAGGCAAAAGCCCTGAAAACTCGGCAGGACCAGATTACTCAACTGCCTCTGCCATCGACTGGATGGGGCAACATCACAAAAAGGCCAAGCTACACGCCGAGTTAAACTCTGACCCAAACTCCAAAACCCTTGGATGCTTCGGAGCTGGAACCAGGAAGGGGAGGGGAAGCCTCCATCAGTGGAGGCTTCTCTCTTGTGGGGAGTGGAACCAAAAGCCACTGAGGCTCTTTCCATAAAAATACTTCCACAGCCTATAATGGTTATTTAGATACCATGAAAGTCAAAACATGACTTTCATTCCTCAATCCGCCACTGCTGGCAGGGTCACTGGTCTGAGGTTATAGGTAACAAACTGTCCACTCAATAGAAACAAATCGCCTTCGCCGCCCTCTTACCACCATAATAGACAATGGGAAACAGCTTTGGCTAGGCTACATAGTGGCCATACATACTTTCTAATAGACATTTAATTGAATGCCGCCCTGCTCCTTACTTTCCAAACTGCATTGTCCGTCCCACTTAGTTATGCATCTCCTTATGGAATGTCCTGATTTTCAGGACAATCGTATCTCTTGCTTAACTATCTTACCAGTTATCTTGAGATAATTTCGGGGCTTTAGTGTCCCCGCGGCCCGGTCCTCGACCAAGCCTCCACCCCTAGGAAGCAGCCCGTGACAGCTGACTAACTCCCAGGTACCTATTTACTGCTAGGTAACAGAAGCAGCAGGGTGAAAGTGACTCTGCCCATCGTTTCTCGCCGGCGCCCGGGATCGAACACGGGACCAAAGGTTCACACGTCCAATATTCTGTCCGCTCAGCCACCGGCTCCCAAAACTCATGTACTAATGAGTTTTGATAATAATGTACTAATGATAATCATGTACAAAACTAATGTAACTCAAAAAAATCCTTGGTGAATCTGATACCTTTGGTGAGTTTGACATTGCTCGCCGTATGCGTTATTCTTTTCACATTGGCATCCTTGGTGATATTTAGCATCTTTTGAATATCCAGTGACACTGATGTGTCATAGTCTCCCCGGCTTGGTGCCTTCTTTTGATTACTCGTTTTTGGTACCCCACCAGGATCTAATGAATTGTGAGTGCCTACAGACCAGGACCAAAATCTAGGCCCCATCACTAGAGGTAATGGAAGTCTGGGAATATGAGATTACCACAAAACCAAAGAAAAACACCAGAAAGATAGTACACACAAAAACAAACAACTGTGTTGATAACATTTGCAACCCTGATGTGAACTACGTACACACTCGATGCCTATGTTGAATCGCTAGCTAGCAACACTCACTTGCCACCAGATAGCAGCCCTGGTGATTAAGGAATGGTTCCTGGCCTTATTTTTTTTTTGTTTTGTTTCAGGGTCTCCTCTCTGCAGAGTTTTGAGGACATAGCCTTTTTTTGGCTGGCAGACATTCTCCTATTTTCTTGTTTCTTTGGTATGCTTCCTGCCATGGTAACGTGATCCTTCCCCTGGCATTCTTCTGGTCTGATTCGACTCGGTGTTCCCTTTTAGTGAGGTTTTATAGTTCCATTAAGTGCCCATAAGTTGAGTGTGTGAGCCCTCTCCCACCATTTATTATGGTGAGAGGTCACCTCTAAGAGCATGCAGTTTGTTACCTGTAATAGCACAGGCAAAACCCTGCCAATGGTCGTGGATTGCAGAATGAATGACTGGGTAAAAAGTAGAATAACGAACCCCTTTCTGGGAAATGGAGCAAGTACAAATGGCCTCCTTGATGGCAGTGTCTACAACTTTAATCAAGGTAAATACAATAGGTCTACAAATGCAGGAAAATTCTATGATCTTATCTGTTAAAGAGATAATAAACAACCAGTATTAAATTTGAACCACTACAGGACTGTAGAGGGTTAAAAAAAAAAAAAAGACTACAGAGCCATAAGGACACTGAGAGTCAACCACAATAACAAAGGAACAAAATGACAGCCTAAATTGTATTGAAACATTATTATCTTTCATATTTCATGTCTTTAAAATAATTACTTTTAAAATTAAATACAGCACATGTTTAAATATCAGGCTTGTTTTGCATATACAAATATTGTTTATAATGAGATATAACTGACAAGAAACACTCCCTCCTGTGTCCGAATCTACCATGCAAATTTTATGTTACGGATAATTTACACACCTCTACTTAAATATTAATACAGGTACCTCCGAGGTTTACTAACACAGCTTTAAACAATTAAGCTTGATTATAATTTACATTCCTAAAGTCTAAAATTATATTCTAACTGACAAATTTCAAATTATCTCTTGTTATATGACCTTTGTATAATTCTGTAATTCTTTTCAACAATGCTTTTACCAACAACCCTTAACTTTTCAGTGCAATGGTGAATTTCTAACGTTCGTTAGGAATGATACTGCGTAATGTAATAACAATAAACAAAATCACTGAAAATTGGGGGAAAAAAATATATAGTCTGAATTTGCAGGATTTGCTGTGAATTATATCTAATTTGCATGAACAAATTTGGTGACTGACTATGTGCACGGACACAAAACCGAGGACTTGGTTAAATAAACAATTGCTGTTTATCAGAAATGAAGTATGTAATTATCAAAAGAAAGTGCTAAATCAGGATGGCTCTATTGTATAGAGCACTGTTTGTTACACAAAATATATATAGAGGTAGACATGAGCATTCATTCATTATAATTTTCTGTTTCCCCACTTTCACGGGTGGGGAGAGATCAAATAATAATGAAGACAAGAAGTCACAACATTGTTGCTCAAACAACAATAATATTAATTACTGGAGAATATATTAATTGCGTGCACATTACAAATTCCTTGGATTAACATATTCGCCAAGTAATTACTGGAGAATATACTAAGTGCATGCATGCATAAGCTTAAATGCGTGCACATTTAAAAGTAAAATTGGCTACCTTGTAAAGCACACAAAATGAAAATAGTATGATTTTAGGTACTGTATAATGAAACTGGATAGACAATATGGATAGCAATTTCCTTTATAGTAGAGCAAACAGTGTATAGCAATATCAGTGTGCTTACTTACTGTCAGTATCTTACATTCATAAAATGATACTTACCTGGCAGAGTACAGTTACACTCTTTATTAAGTATCTGCTAACAAGCTAATATCTGTACATTTATGACAAACGTAACAGCCCGAGAATCATAATTAAATCTGCTTAACTCTACTGCTACACGCTGAAATTAATTTTCATTAGCTTCATATGTTATCTGTTCAGTACTTTATTGATATTGTGGCTGTTTACTATCCAATGTTATTGTCCAACTTATGCTAAAGTAGCTCTCTTCCCTGGAGATGGATGACCAAAGCTGCCATCTTTAGACTTTGTGAAAGTTGCATATAAATGTTCATACTTTAGCCGCTCTGCCTGTGTAACAGAAGGTTTCACTTCCTTCAATGCTGCATCAATATGTCTTTTAAATACTTTAAGTTCTAAGTTCCTAGGTAGGTCACAATCACTAGCATTGTATTCTAAAGGTTTATCACATTCTAGTTTCTCAGCAACAAGTGCAATTTGAATGTTTGTATCTTCATTTTCATTTCCAACAACTAAATTATAATCCTTTTGGACACTGAATCTTTTCTGACTAAATGTCACTTTTTCTATCTCCTTTTCAATTATCACTTCTTCCAAAACGTCATGCTGCAAACCAGTATCCATTTCTTTCTTATGACCTATGCTATATTCCTCGGCTAATTTAAGAGATTTGTTCCCCTTTTTTAATTCAGCTTGTTCACAAGGGTCAGTGGAGTATGTAGTTTCTTCTTTATTATTAGACTGGTCAGACTGGATCACACCCTTGTACAAATTATCTCCAAGAGCTTCTTGTGCCACCAAAACCTGTGCTGTAGACAAAACACTCTGGAGATCTGCACCAGTAAAGTTTTCTGTGGAACGAGCAACCTGGCTCCAATCTACATCTTCACCAAGCTCAACAGCTTCACTAAGGACCTGGAGAATTTCTTCTCTGTCACTTAATGATGGTATAGGGCAAAACACACACTTGTCCAGTCGTCCTACAAAAAGATGAGATAATATGTAACATTTTAAATATTCAGGACTGTAGTATCTTAATTAAATTTGCATCAAAAATGACTTTACCATCCATGTACAGTGCCATCTATGATCAATTATAAATAAAAGTGTGTTTGAGGATGAGATTCTCACTTATAAATCATCACAGGAAGCAACATCAACAATTACCAGTAAAGTACGTCAAAAGGAAACATGAAACTCGACAGACTTAAGTTTTGATTTTTTTTTTTTTACAGCAGGAAGGCTTTGTGCTCCCATCCTGCTCAAAGTACTGCACTAGACTCTGGATTAAGGCCAAAATTATGTATAGATGTATTAGATAATACTTAAAATTTGCAGTGGAAATGTTTTTGTTCAGATAATCTGCTAAAACCTAATGGCGTTAGTGAATACCTGGCCGCAGCAATGCTGGATCAATAAGGTCTGGCCTTGAGGTTGCAGCCAGAATATAGACACCTGTGAGCCCTTCAACACCATCCATTTGTGTAAGCAGCTGATTCACAACCCGGTCGGTAACGCCTGTGCTGTCGTGCCCACGGCGAGGTGCTATAGACTCAAATTCATCAAAGAAGAGGACACATGGCTTTGCACTTGAAGCTCTGTTAATGGGAAATAATATGCGATAAATACAGTACAAATTTAGAAAATTATCTTTACTGTATCAGTAAATTCCATACTTGATACAATGAACACCTTTAATTTGACTAACCAAAAGTTTTAACACAAACATGAACTTTTGAAAAAGCTTTATTAAGTAATAAATAAATGCATGTAAAATGGAAAAAATTTAGTAATATCTACAGGCATAAAGATACAGAGAGTCTGAGAATCTGAAAAAGAGACGGAGGTACACAAAGACACAGAGAGATAGAGAGATAGATAAAGATTAATACAGAATCTCTGAAAAATACAAATTTGTGCAGTATGTTTGTAGTCTAGCTATAGATATTACAAGATACAAAATTATATAATACCATGATTATTTGAAGACCTGACAAAGTACAATGTAATACTGACTAAAATAACATTATCCCCACTTACTACTAATCTCTAAATTCTTGGATTTGTTTCACATCCATTTACATAGTGGTTTAAGAATTTTTTTTTTTGCTGACAAAGATTACATTTAGTCAGATCTACATCAGTAGAAAATGCAAACTCCAAACAGTATCCGATCTTAAGCTTAGCAGTAGTAACCTCTACAAATCCGCTGACCTTAGTGGATGACCTATATATACAGTATGTGTTTCTTTCTGTATAGTAGCACAGTATGATGATAGATGGAATAGCTAGTATAGATTCATTTTTTCTAGGGTCAATTCAATTTTATTGGAAGCAAAGTACTGTACATGGATATAAATGCTTACACAGCTGCACAATGGAGATGAATATTTACCTCTCAAAAGCATTTCTGACAGCTTCTTCACTAGCACCAATATATTTTGAGAGAAGTTCTGGTCCCTATAAAATAAGAGAATGCAGAAAAATATTAGTAAACAATATCAAATATTTAATATATTTAATAAATAAATAAATAAAATAAATACTGTATACCATATACCTATATATATATAAAAAGCACTACCTGACCAATTATGCAAGGCCCAATGTGCCTTACAGAGTTATTTTTATTATTTTTACATATTTCCTTTCAAATTGGTTTATTATTCCATTTAATATTACTGTAGTATGTTAAGAATATGAATTACTGACTTAGGTTAGGTTAGGATATATTTGGTTTGGTTAGGTTACGTGTGATAATTTTTTTTTTTACTTTTAACTAAAACAAAACAAAATTCAAATCATATATAATGTAATGAAAAACTTAATCCTTTCATAAGAAAAAATAAGAATGGAGCCAATGGAATGATAAGCCGGCAACCATCTACTCCGTAGCATTGAAACCAAAATGATACTGTCTGTGAGCACAAAGGACACATTGCACACACAAACCATTCAGAAAGGCAAACCCCGAGAATCCAATAGACGAGCCACCCCCAGAGTCCAGTATCACAACCAAAGAGACCAAAGTGGCTCCTGTTATTCAAACAATGAACCACTGGCAAGCAGTCAGAGTGGAGTCAACCTGTGGAGCCTGAAGGAAGACAAATGAATTGAAGCACATGCCATACTGCGTAAGCTCAAAAATTGTACTGTGCCCAGATAAAGAGGATGCGATCAATGGCCTTGAGACACCTGGGTAATGATGCCTCTGACTCTAAACCCAGGTCTGAGGCATCAGTAAACATATTAAGTGTGAGGGGGAAGGAAGGTGCCATGGGACTGAACCATAAAATTCTTGGAGAGGAAAATGGTATGTGAGAAGCCAAAGGAGGGCAAATGGAGTCCCACACCAGACAGTACAGGCAATGGTGAGAAGCAACACTGGAGAAACCAGTACAGTACTTGAAGCTAAACCACTTAAGCAAGATTCAGGCTCCTGCACAACTTCCTGAGCTGTTGCCAGGAAACCCAGGCACTATCCACCACTAGATGGAGGCAAGAAGCCAAACGGTCCAACGCTGCCAGAGGCTGACACGGAGACACCAACTGGGAATCCCAAACTAAACTCAGACCAGGTCCGAACTTACAATGGAATTAACTGGGACTGTTGCCAGTTGGCCAGAAACTCAAACCTTGTCAGCAGAGAAAACACCAGATCCCTGGTGTGTAGATATGCAGACTGGCTGAGAGCTCAAACAACTGTTGATGTTTCAAAATCAATCCCAACAACTGAGAATCCACAACAATGTGGAGGATCTACATTGATGATTAACAAAACCTGTGTTAATCTGGTAAATCTGGGGAGCCAGGTTCAAGCCAAAGGGAAAGAACCCAAAAGCAAAAAAAGTTAAATGATCACTTCAAACCTGCCTCCGAAATAGCCTTTTAGACAAAGATTTTTTTTGTCAGTTTAATGCAGCATTTTTTTTATTATTATTTTCTACCACAGACGTGGTCACACATTTATAATGCTAACCAGCATATATACATTTTCTTCTGTCCTCCATGGACGGGGTGAGAGATTTGTCAAACATACAGTTCAGGGATTTATTGAACAATCAACCACAGAAGGTGATTGTAGTGCTTTTAAAATGCTAGGCTAGGCTACATATGTAAATACATAGATACACAGATTTATGTATGCTACACAAAGAGTTTGATGTGTCTTTTACATAGTGTCATTAATGTGCATTTACAAAGGCGAAACGTAACTCTGATCAGCTTCCACATATACTTTATACTCATACATACACACACATATACATACATATTTACACACACACATACATTTGTCTCTTTTACTCTGACAGGGTGAGATAGCTGATAGAGAAACTAGTGTGCAATTAAGAACTTAACGACTGAAGGTGATCAAGATGCTTTTACAAGCTCAGGTTATATAGCTACATCACATACATACATTGTATAATTGATACATTACATGGTCAATCTAGGGTACAAGTCCAATATATCATCAAGTGTTCCAGTACTCATATAGTAGTTACAGAGTTCAGCATACCTCAGCCCAGGAGGGCAAAAATCAGTCAATATGGGACATTCTATAATATAATGTTCAAGTGAGTGCATGTTTTCTCTTTCACAAAGTTGACACATTGTTTACTCGACATTTGGGGTTTGAGAAAGCTGCCAGATATGTCTATATCCCAGGCGTATTCTGGCAACTATAACATCACATTGCCGAGTTCAATGCAGTAATAGTTGAATAACATGTTAAGCACATAAACCAGAAATTATTCTACTCCATTTACATTGACCCATAATATAGACCTACCATTACTGTGTCACATTCTCTTTATCATCATTTCCTTATCCTCACCCCTTTACTATAATCTTTCCTCTTCTTCTACAATAAATAAGGAAGCTAGAGATGATCAAGATGTAGGCATTTACATCCTGCATAATATCACATCATGCAGTCTCTCCCTCACTGTATTTTTGTGTGGATCCCCTCACCATCATCCAGTACTTGAACAGCAGTCCTCATATGGACATTAATAAGCAACAAAAAATATCAACAGAAAACAATGGCTATACACTGGATAAGTTTATATTCAGAAAGAAATTAGTTAAATTCTGATTTGGATTTAGGGATGTGGATTTATGTAACAAGTTGCCAGGTAACATAAGATTTGAAAAGCAGGAGCCCTAAAGCCACTTTTTTTTACTAATTTGCAATGCTAATGCTTGTAGAAATTACAATGTTCCAATCACATTGGTTGACTACTTGTACACACACAATTTAGGGAAATAATGATGATCTGGGTCATCCACGAGAATGTGTTGCAGATATGAGATGAATGCTGGTGTTTCCAGGTATCAAAACTATCTTAAGCTTACCTTGACAGAAATTAAATTCAAACTGCAGTTGGCGGTGACAGTGTTAGCAAGAAGAGTCTTGCCACAGCCAGGAGGGCCATAAAGCAGCACTCCAGAGCGAAGCCTCAACGTAATCTTGCTAAACAGGTTTGGATATGTAGATGGCCAAGTTAGAGTCTCTTCAAGTATGCTGCTTGCCTCTGCTAGACCACCAATGCCGAGGTTCACAGTGCTTTTCTTTTCTGATAGGGCCAAACCTGCAAAGGTATAATACTAGTATACAGTACATGTATAAAAGTTGACCTAACTTTTCACACACCTCCCTCTCCAGTTTACCCATTCCCAAGCATATTATTTATAGTCTTGCTCAATTCTGAATTAAACATCTTGCAATAGACTCAGTTTATCTTTAGAAAAACAAAGTGAATAATTAAGTATTTCACAGTGATTAAATACTTCTTAGCTATTTATATAAACAACAAACTTTTAAAAACATTACATATAATCATGCAACACTGCCACTCTAATGTATTCAAAATAAAGTTTTGAGTGTACATGAAAAGCACTCTTCTAGGCATACCAAAGGCAAGATCCAACTGACTTTTCTGACCAACTAACCTGACCTGAAAGTCAGAACTTTCCAGCTCACCCTACCAAATTATATTGATGCAAAGGAGGCATTGGAAAATATGTACTAGGAGGCACTGTACTAGAATGTTGAAACCAGCATTGAATGTAATGGAATGCCTCCTGGTGGGTCTTTGGTGGCTTCCTGTTGCTAGCTACCTTGATAGGTTTACCCAATTCAATCCATACCAGTCCCTTGAGTCATTGTAAGCCTACTGGGGACCAGAGGCCAAAACATGGTCCCCCTCTATAGGGAACCCCCTTGCATCCAATGCAAGGAGCATTGGATACTAGATCATTCTAACCAAGAAAAAGCCACCAGAACAGTGAGCAAGATAAAGCAGACCATCAGCAAGATAAACAGAGCACAGAAAATGAGACATGAGACACTGAACCCAGCCTTTGAAAGGGAAAAGAAGAGTCCAAAGGGGCAACTAAGGACCCACCAGAAAGAGGCATGTCATTACGTTCAATGTAGGTTTTCTGGGAGGGTTTCTATGGTGGCTACCTGTTGCTATGTCACAATGGAGAACAAAACATAAGGGGAACTTGTCAGGGGCAGAGGAAAACCACAGACAGTAACTCTCATAGTAGAGAAATAGTAATGAATTACCTGCCCTAAATTCACACAAGCCTAATGCAGACCTGGCATGTTCATCAAGAAACGAGAAACGACCGGGGATACCTTCAGAAAGATGATGTTCTTTATTTGAGGTTGGTGAGGGTGAACAGGATCTAAGACACATTGGTACTGCCATCTAGTGGTGGTGGTGGCTGAAGCAGGCATGTGCTTTGTCATTAAATTGGTAAGAACCACCCATTCGTTGTAATGATTTGTAATATCTATTTGGGTTTTGAAGTGCTTATGATTGTGAATAGATATATTTCAGTCAATTTATTCTTACTGGATTGACACTGACTCCAGTTTTCCCAAGTACCCTAAAATAATTTTGCAGGGATGCCATAATCCTTGCATCATGGGTGCAGCATAAATCCTATCCGACTGGCCAATGACCCTATGAAAGTGCAGAAGATATATATATGCCTCCAGGAGTGGCACACATGCAGGAGCCTGCATAGAAAAGAGCTTTTCATAAGTTCAAAGCATGTTACTGTACACTATATATATTTTGTGTGATAATAAACACAAAATGTATAACAATACATATTAGACAGCTGCAATTATAATACAGTACTATATTTAATTTTATTCTGAAGTTGGCCGTCTATAAACAAACTACTGTACAAACATTTAAGAAAATAAACAGAAATTAAAGAGCACACTGAATTTGTAATGAATCTGAATACTACATTTACAAAATAAATACTGTAGTGACAATTTTATATCCAGAAATTGTTATATACGCAAAATAATCATATACTAGAGCCACACACTCACCTCGAAGAGCCAGAGGTATGTATCCCTCGAGGGCAGCAGCAACATCAACATTCAGGATAACATCGGAGTCTGAACTTGGAGTCTGAGCACTGGACTCACTGAAGCTGGTACCTCCATCTGGGAAACACTGTATATGAATTTGCTCAAGGATTTTTGCTTTGCTTTTACTCTTACTAACTTTTTCATTCAACTTGCATCCCCATCGCTGCTTCGCTTGCAAAAACGTCCTCAGAGCAAGGTGGTTCAAATCCGGCAGGACAAAACTTTCTGTCAGTCTAGTGATTAGCTTGGCATCTATTTGTAGGCATCGAGACAATGGGTCCTCATCAGCTTTACTGCCTTTATCAGTCCCAGTGTCCTCTGAGCAACTCTTGACACAATCTGATGGCAAACATTTTTTTTGGCACATATATTTTTTCATGTGAGCTTGAAGCATACCATTCAGAGCTTTAACTCTGCCCTCAGCTTCTAATGGAGGGATTCCAAAGGTACAGGGGAAAAAATGGTGCCCTTGAGGGTTTACTAGCAGAGGGTGAACACTTGTCCTTGTTATGCATGTCGCAATCACAATTACAGAACCAGATTTAGGGTTGTGTGTGTGTAATGGAAAATGAGTATCACAGATGAAGTCTACCAGCTGATCTAAGAGTCCTGTGATCATACTGACCATTTGCATGGTATGTTCATAAACTGGTCCAGAGTCCTGATCTTGAGATCCCTGCGATGGCACTAAATGATCAATATCATCTAATATAATGATTGAGGGTCTCTTAAAAATAGCTTCTCTGAAGATAAGCTGCAGCTTTTTCTCAACTGTTTGCATTTTCTTACCTTTCAGTTGCTTACAACTGACAATATCAGCATGCATATAATAAGGATAGGTCGACAGACACTCAATAAGTGATTCAACTAAGCTAGTTTTCCCTGAGCCTTTGCTGCCATGGAGGAGGGCAAACTGAGGCCCGGCATTACAGAAGTCAGTCTGGCAGCCTTGGGTGAGCAAAACATGCTGCTTTAAATTTGAGAAGACACCTTCATATCCAACATAAGGAAATTTTGCATGGTAATTTCTATTAAGATCACTAACTGAGCTGTGAATATATGGAAGACTATCATGTTGCTTTAGGAGTGTTACTTCCAACAACACTACTGACTTGTTATCAAGCTTCAGAGGAACTCCATCCCTTGTTGTAATGAATACATCAATCCTTTTGCCATTTAAATTAATTTCCATCAATGTCTTCTGATTAATAATTACAGTATATTCATCTACTAAGTTCTTCAACTGTGACTTAACAGTATCAGTGAGTAACAATGTACAGGAAGCGTCTAACGGTGTGAGAGGTAATACATCAATTGATACTGGTAAGGTTTTGACAGTGACATCTGATGTCTGTAGTTCAATGACATTCAAAGTGCTAAGTCTCATAAGTCGTCTTAAACAATTACCAGCCACACAATTATTGACTTTCAAAAGAGCACTGATCTTTTTAACAAAATCTACATTTTCATTACTTTCTGCAATAAAGTTTTCCCAAACAATAACTGTGCACAAACAAGATGCCAGTACTACACCACTTGATTTGCTATCTTGTTTCTTGATTTCATTTGATCTTTCTTCTCTAGAGGCATTTGAAATTGTATAATTTTCCTTGTAGGAATTAATTTTTCTCAAGTGTCCAATAAAACTAACTTCATCTTTCAAACAAGTATATAATAGGCTTTCTCTACTGATGATGATTAGTGATGGATGATCAAGCATACCGACACTGAATGAAGAGTTCAACTCTTCTGGCACAGGAACAACCCTATAACCCAACTGTATGTCCCTCCTTACTGGCAAGTCATACACTGATTTTTGCTCTTTACGTTTCATGTATATGTAGTTCAGTATCATTGTAAACATATTTTCTTTAAAACTATTCTGTTTCTGTATGTCCTCCTGATTTCTAGATTCATCAACAACATTTTTAGTACATTCATGATCTACCACTTTTTGATTGCCATCAAATTCTTCACTTCTACTATCAGATTCTACACTGGTTGGTGTAAAATTAATTGCTTTATAATCATGGGATCCATCTTTTTCTAAAGGTGGGAGGACTTCTACTTGAGTCATGGGTTGGAGGGTGCCATACTTAAGAGGAGGGTTAAGGCTGGTAACAGTGAGGAAGACACAAGCTCCACCCTCCAGCCAGAGAGGGACACACTGCCGAAGGCCAATTACACGCACCTGGCTTAAAATTGCAGACTGGGCAACTTCTGCATTGAGTGCCAAATCTTGCCACTGTGTCAGTGATCCAACTATGACTGTAATCATTGTGCACGGAGGTGGCACTTGAATTTGAGATAACACACCGACTTCTCCGTCACTTATTCCACTATCTTTCAATACTTCTCTGCTCACCAATACAGTGCTGTCACTACCAGCACTTGGATTATGAATGTCCCCTGCCCATGAGAGCACAAGGGTTCGATTCTGTGAAGTTTCCAGGCAAAATGTAGGTGTTGGGGCAGGGAGGGTCATACTTGCCCAGTGGTGGGGAAGAGACACAAAGCAGTGACGAGCAGGCCACTCCTTCACCACCACTGACCGAGAAAATCCTACTCTCTGCATGATTTATATTAGTATAACAGTTAAGCTAATGGAATTTTTCAAACAAAGCTCTGTTCATCATACAATGACAAAGGTAACCAAAGCATACTCAGCAATATACAGTATTCTAACTGTTAGTTGGTCTCACATAATTATTCTTCATATGATTCTTGGATCTTATTCTGTTGACAACTTTCAATACTGCTGATGACCTGAATCACATTAAATTCACTGAAAGAAAGAGAAAACGATGAAGAGTATGCAATGAGTATATTACCAAGGACATAGTGAGAAAATATCTGAAAGCAGTGGCATGCTGCAAGAAAATAACCAGCTAAGAATGCAAGCCACTAAAAGCAAAGAAATCTATTAAAAAATCAAAACTGATGCAAAATATGAAACCAATCATTGGTGCAAGTGAAATGTTCAGCTGTCTTCAAAACAGAGGCAACTGAAACTTTAAAGCAAACAATTTTCATCACAAGGAGTGTGAGTCAATATAATTGCTCCAACTAAATTTTCATCTCAAATGTTTAAGCAATATAAAACCAAACACCTGAAAACCTGACTTTTTATTATTTCTTCATTAACTGACTATACATTTGTCAAACACCACCAATATTTATGATTTAACTAAAAGTTCTAGCATCCAAGTTTTACTACATTACCAAAAACAGTAATATGTATATACAAAGTGTAAATCCTGAAAATATTACTGAAAATTTTATAATAACTAAATCTACAATAAAATATGTACTTATTATGCACAATTTTTACATTATCAAGTGCTGTAGCATCCATGTATTTTGTTGCTTCAAATATACACTCTGCTATATATCTTTATCATACCTGTGCTGTCTTCAGTTTTGGATGAGCCAGCAAATCCATAAGCAGTAGTGTAGCTTCTGCCAGCTGCGTTAAATTGACAGCATCTACAACGTATATTACCTTCCTCACACCACTGTAGTAACTCTGCCAAATTGGAGCCATACTACCCCCTGCAAAATACAGCAAGTCAAAAACTTAAATGGCTCCCAAGACAATGTATTCAATATTAAATTCATATACAAGTGAAAGTTCAAAATTAATCTTCAAGTGTAGGTGAAATGCTCTCTTTTTGAGCTAGTCCACTTAAGTTTCTTTCCTTGGGACATTATGCACTCCAGCCTCTGTCTGTGCAACTTTCATTTCCCAAACACAGCAGAAAGACACAAGATTTTTTAATCCATTCTTTAACCCTTAGACGGCGCATATAACCGCGCATATTGGGGGCCTAGTAGCGAAAAATATTTGTATTATGTAAAAATAACTTAAACATGTTAAACAAATCTCCAACATAATGGCTTCAGTGTCGTGAAACTTTCCTTAAAATATTTTCAGAAATTGATTTTAGATGAATTTCTGGAAAATAAGAACGTTTTGTTGATAAGGAGAACAGCTCTTAATAACTGGAACTGAAGGATTATGCAGTAATAAAGAGATGCAAGCACCTGTCCGACGCTCAAAGAAGAACAATAGTAGTAAAAAGTGTCCACAAAGTGGATATGCAGTTGGTGCTTTATATCATTGCTGAGTAATACATAATAACACAAATAATAATGAATAACTATGTTAATATGATCTATTTTGTTATATATCATATAAATGCATTATCCAATGTTAATAGTATGTTACTTTCATCAATGTCCCCCCAAAAATTTGTTTAGGGGATTTTTTTTTTATGATTTTAGTTTTTTTTCTCCTTTGTTTATTATCTGATTTTGTTGTAACCTTTACATCCTGGAAAATGTATATGTTTCCATAACTAGGTGAAGATAGAATGAAATTGTCAACAAATAAATCAGTCACAACTCGCAAAACTTGCGACTTTGAATTTTTTTGGCTGATTTTTTTCTGATTTCAAACTCTCTTTTCTTTGTCTCTTTAGGTTGCTTTGATGATTAGGGACCATATTAGGGCTTTTTCACCTATATAAAGTATACCCTAAATATATCCCCTAAATCATTATAATTATCCCTATATTTTTTTCTTGACTTAATTTCAACACATATTGACCTACAACTTTCACATATTGAATGCCAAACAATGTTGATTAAAACATACAATTAAATTAACAAATTAAAACTACCTTTATTCATTGAACTTCAATTATCTTTGATCACATAATACGTCTCTCGAGTGCAAACCTGGAAACAGTGCAAGGTTCCGCCTCCTGCACAATCCAGAATCAAGCACAACACACACACACACACTAAATAGTACACAGCTAATTACTTTAACTCCTGCCCAAGAGGCTTTACTTCAGCAAATAAGTCTCAAAGAACTACTTGGAACAGCACCACTTCTACATTAGGCTCCCTAAAAGAGGAACATGATAATCTCAGAAGATAAGTGGTGGTTCATGGTCTTTGCTAGTGGTGCCAAGAAAGTGTGTGTCGGTCAAGAGTGTGAGGTGGTTGTTTTACCAGAGCCCACAGTGCCCTGGGCCACCAACAGATAGTGGGAGGAAAGTTATCTTCAGATTAAAGAGTTCTGTTTGGTAGTTTGTAGATTTCCAAACATTCCTCGAATGGAGCTCGAGTGATTTATAACTTCCTTTCAACTTTTAGGGTGGCTAACCTTGTTAGTGGGGTTGATCTTTAGTTCCCCACATGCTACAAAGTGGAGGAGTAAAATTCTATTTCTTGCTTCCCATGGGTCGATATAGTCATAGGATCCTGGTATATCAAGTGGAACCTCTACACCTACTGCTTCATTGGCAGCATTTGTCTTTTTTACTCTGTGGCAGCTGTGACTCACATCATAGACCTCTCTAGCTGCACTTTCACCAGCAGCATCTGCCTGGGACTCTGTTCTCAGCTGCATTCTAGTCAACTTGCATCCTGCTGCCTTGCCAGCTCCCAGTCATTGAGATGACAATGCAGGGCCTAATGCCTTTGCACTCCTACATCTTGCACCGCAACTAGACTCATTCTCCTTCATTACCCCTAGCATTTTCAATGTCAAGCCTCACCTCATCAGTGTTGTTGTTTCTACTACACGACTAACTGAATACTTTACATATCTCCTGTTCAGTGGGCTGTTTTTTTCAAGACAACGCCTTCAACGTCTCTTTACTGTATGACATTTGTCATACGGTGGTTAGTATTTTTAGTCTATCTGGGGACCAAAGATCAACCCACTAACAATTTCCAGACAAGACATTTGTGCACTTTTCTTTACACCTGATTCCTCTGTTTACATAGCAGAACTTTATATAGATACCTGGGAGTCATGCATCTGTTGTGGTTGCATTTTGGGAACACTCAGCTAATGACTTAGGGGGACTTGGATAAGCTGAACAGGTCTCTTGTCACCAATAATGGGAACCCATTACCACCTCCCGAGTGCACAATACTGGCACCAACTTCAGCCAGAAGATGATCACAGAGCTCTCATAGGCCTGCAACAACAGGATTTTGCTTTATCTCGAGAGCAGTACTGTAGTGACATGCCAAATATTGTAATTCATCCATTTCTATTTCAAATGACACTAACAATTGTTATCCTGTTCCTCAGTAGCCATCCTCTTGGAAAAGCAGTATTGACAATCAGCTGGCCAATCGTTGCTCATCACACTGCTAATTGCACTAAGCTGAGCCTTCAGCACCATACAAATAAATCTCAAACCAATCCAACATTAATCCTTGAACCATCATCTGGAGAACATCTCTCCTCCAACACCAGCCCCAGCCTCCCTGGATGCCATGGATCTGTTACAGCTCTCATTGCAGTGTACTGCTCAAGGCTACACCTCCATAAATCAAAAAAGATTTGTTACCTCTCTGTAATTTATTGAGAATATATGTTGTTGTTTGGTATTGTGTGTTTCTGTACATATCTGTCTGGTTACTCTAATGAATATCAGGAACTGTTTTTGTGTTTGGCAAATCAATACAGTACTCCAAGAGTAATAATATTGAAATTTATGTCAAAAAGTCTATGATGAAAATTGTATGTACAGTATTTTAGTTCAGATATAGATATTGTGTCTGCAGATGACAACAAAATCATATTTTTCATACTCTGTGAACAAACAGAAAATTACCATTAACAGAGATCTGAAATTGCTGGTTATTTGGCTGCATGCATGCTAAAATAAAAATACATTTTCACTACCTGATAATATAACTAAATTAATATGAAGAATTCCTGAATACTTAATTATGCTTCATTTTACATTTGTTCAATATTTTTAAGCAATAATTTATACTCAACAGTATTTATTTTCTTTCTAATTTTCAGAGAATTAAGAATAGGTTATGCATTATACAAAACAATGAGGACCTTACCAAGTTCACGTATATTGATTGGTGGCATTTCAGGGCCTTGCTGAATTGTGGCAATGTTTAATCCCACAGTTGGAACTGTGGTCATAGAAATATCGGTCTTTGTTAAGTTAGCAAGTCTTCTAAGAAGAAGAGTCTTGCCAGTGCCTTCTGGACCCACACATAATAGCATCTTCTAGCAACACAGCCTCAAAACAAGAATCTGGAATAAAATATAAATAATAAAATAACAAAACACACTGTATTAATTAACCACCGTGCTGTGCTGCTTTAACAATAAAATAATAGTGGTGATAATTCTAATAATAATAAACATGAAATTAAGACAATAATATGTACTGTATTGTATATATAATGGTTAAAGGTTTGTAAAATGTTTTGTAAAAGTTTCGTAAAAAAAAAAAAAAAATAGAATTGGAATGACTGAGTGACCTAAGTACTCAGAGATACCTCAGGGACATTATTTTTACACAGAATTACACATTTTTATACAGTAGCCTAGATACAAAATTAAATACACTAGTACACATCTTATTAAATATAAAGCCACTCTAAACTAAAGATTGGTTCTAGATCGAAAGTTGATGTAAAATAACACCTGGAGGAACTATAGAAGCAACAAAAGCAATAGGACCAAACTTGCTATCACCAAAGTTACAGATTCTCCTGAAATTGGAAAAATGACATAGTTCAACTATTTAAAAAACGGAGGCAGACAGGAAGCACTAAATTACCGACTAGTATCAATGATACGAATTCCTTACAAGGTGCTGAAGAAGGTAATCAGTATGAGAATAACTGAGCACTTGAAGGTAAACTTTGTAACAGAGAGACAACATGAATTTAAAAGGGGGAAAGTCATGCTTAACAAACTTGGTACTGTAGTTTTATTACAAGGTCACCAAAATACAACAGGAAAAAGAAGGCTGAGTAGACTGCATCTTTCTAGATTGTCAATCTAAGGAAAAATCTAGATATTTTTATTCATTAAAAGCTCAAATACATGATGTAGAAACAAGTTGCAAAAACTACTGAGCCCTGTGGCCTTTAAGAGTTCCTGATATAAGAGATGACTTAGATATAAATTAAAAAAATATATATATACATACACTGGCTGCTTGCCCCCGACACAATGAATGAATGAACATATATTTACTCCTACTGTATAGTCAAACACTATCCCATCGGTGGTCTTACTTGATGCACGAATTATACTGTGTAAAGTGAACACTAAACACTAACAAGCCCAAGTTGCTTATAAGAAACAAAGTGTGTACGGTGAGTATTGAGTCGCTATCAAGAGGAAGCAGAAGACGCGACGTCACCGTGGGAGAGCAGTATGTTGTTGTTATCATCAGCTGTTGCCATGACCACTGGACGCCAGCTGAGAATCCTCTGCCGTTCGTCAGCAGAAGAATTTTCTTTTAATCTATTTATTTAGTTTTACATATGCAGGCGATAGTTTTACATATATACAAGAAGGTTCATTGGGTGTATGAGAGTACATAGCATTGATATTTTTACATTCTTGCAAATCCGCTAACACACATAGCGTTTCAGTTATTAATATTACCAAGCCTAAGTTATGCAAGGCAATGTGCTGCTGCCCTATTCTATATTAAAGATTTCAGAGTGTATATCAAAATATAGCTATAAATTCATCTAATATCCCAATTTAACAGGATGTTTAGTCATAGTTAGTCATAGCGGACCTGCTCGAAACGCTATGCGTGTTAGTTTGCAGGAATGTAAAAATACCAATCTTGTGTAATCGCAGAATCCCATTGTATCTTCTTGTGAATAAAAAATATTATTATTATTATTATTATTATTATTATTATTATTATTATTATTATTATTATTATTATTATTATTATTATTATTATTATTATTATATGATTATTATATGGTTCGTAGTTGGTTGAATTCTTGTACCAACCCGCAGATCCTGATGTTGCAACTGCTGTGTTGTGGTTACTGTACATCTGTTGCATTGCTGTTTCTAATTACTTTCTTAATCTGTGATAGACTCTGTGGTATGTAAATGACTACATTTCTTCTCTTAGTTGCAAGATTTGCAGCTTCGTCTGCAATGTCATTTCCTATTATTCCCACATGACTTGGCATTCAGTTGATAAGTATCCGACAACCTTGACGTTTGAGTGTTTGCATTAATGATATGACATTTGTGATCAGGTGGATGTTATCACGTATGTGTTCTTGTTGCAAGGTTTCATTAGCAGTTCTCAAATCTGTATTTATAATAACATGTTGTCAATGTTCAACAAGAGTATGTTCCAAAGACTTCTCTGTAAAGTTGAACACCCATTTGAGAGTCTCCAACTATTTACAGAGTTTCCTGCCTTAACTGCAGCTCCGGTTTCTTGTCCCTGCTGGTCTACTGATCCATCTGTGAAGTATGTGAGGCTGTCAGATGCCAAGTTTGCTTCTATATGCATCTGTGCAATATTACGTAGCAGATGATGATTAGTCGACTGGTTCTTTTTTTTCTTCAAAAGCCATAATCTTAAAGTTTACTGGCAGAGATTCCCAAGAGGCTTAATTGCATAACAATCTACATATATTTCGTCGACACCCTTCTCAGTGATTGTGTTTGTTATATCGAATGCATTGATAGTATTTATCGCACAATGGGTCCAGTTGTTGCTATTGGAGGCTCTTCTATCCCGAGTTAGTGCTCCAGTGATTATATATTTAAGTTTTTACTCTTATTTCAATCAACGTTAGCTTGGTTTCTAGTCTTAGGTTCAGTATTTTAGTCCTTCTGGGAGCCGATTCAAGATGTTCGTTTTCTCAGCTAACATGACTAAGCCTAACTCCTGAGTTCAGTACAAAGTTAAGAATATAAACCCATAGAACCTCCAACCCGCCGAAGCCGCAAATGCCAAAATTCTGTTAAATTTTAAAGCCCAACTGGAAAAGATCAAGACAAGACCTTCGATAAGCCCCCGGCTTCCTGTCCTCGTCGAGACCACTAGTGTTAGTGACCCTCAGATAAATTCAGGTAAATATTCTGGGTGATAGGATACCCAGTCCATCAACATATGAGCATAGCTAATGCTATGTTCACTACGAACCCTAGACACAGCTCAGCAAGCATATTAATAATACATTAAACGGGGTAGGACTGAGGACACTTCCCTGTGGAGTGCCAAGTTCAGAGTATCTTGTTACACTCCTATATGCCCTAGGAAGAGTGCAGATGACTTCCTGTTGGATAAATGACCTTCTATCCAACGAAAAAGTCACCTTCCAGCATCCTTTCTGGCGAGTTCATTCAGAATGACAAGCCGGACTCTTATGTCAACAGCGGACTTTAGTTATTCTAACAACATTGTAAGTGCATGTAGTTCTTCTCTCACAAATCTTTTCTCTGTATCACTGTTTGCATCGTTTGGCTTAACTCTTAGGGGTGAAGGGTATCACATCATACTAGGCTTTACAGACTCGCCTCTTGGATGGCTTAATGTTCATCAATCAATCAATAACTTGGCCGCGTGTCGTCTAATTTAGACGAGGATAAATTCTACATGTTCCCTAATTATTAACACCGTGTGACACCCGGTCTAATTTAGTTGGGTTAGCTTATTTATCGTGCACCCCATACCCATCTTGTGGGCGGTATAATTTACCGATAGTAAAAACAACAACCTCTAAAGTGCCTCTATTCAGTGTGCGGCATTTGAATTCGAAAATTCGAGTCTCAATATATATTTTGCCGTCCTAAGTATAGCCTTATATAACTAGGCTGGCAGCGCGACCCTCCACACGCCTACTGCCAGGCCGGTACAGTGTTCAAGGACCCGACGCCGCCGCTACAGTGCTCTCTGAAAAGTGACACTGGACGGATGGCCGAGTAAATGGTCTGAGATCGTCACTCATTTCCACATATATATAAGTGCCGGGTAAGTGTTGTACATCGCTATTCATGCCACCTTTTGGGTAGCTTAAACTTCATCAATCATCAATCGTTACATCGCTTCAGCTGCTGCTATAAAAGTAAGTGTACCTCAATATTACTGATAGACAAAGTTCTCCGAAACTAAGTGCACACACTTGATTTAATTCATATTATCAGCTCCATGCCCACATATAATAAAGTTGCAAATATAGTTAAAGATATATTTTTTTTTTTGCACATTAAATACCAAGAGCACATGGGCAGCTGTTCGTAGTTTAATTCGAATATTTTTTTTTGAGTTATTAGTGATTATTATAATTAATAATAATAATAATAATAATAATAATAATAATAATATAATAATAATAATAATAATAATAATAATAATAATAATTATTATTATTATTATTATTATTATTATTATTATTATTATATAAATTTAATTGTATAACAGTGATCTATGAAAGTTTGTGGCGCTCTGAGGGAAAGTGGCGATAAAGGAAAGTGTTTTCCAGTGAAACTGTCGACAAGGAAAAGTGTTTTATAGGGAAAGTTTCGGCCAGACGCTCAGGGAAAGTGTCGTCCTTGGAAAGTAATGTTAACAAAGTAACGTGCTCGTTCATGGCCGGACAATTCTCAACAGTTATGAACTGCCCCCCCCCCCAAAAAAAAAAAATAAAAAATAATAATATATAAATAAATAAATACATAAATAAATACATAAATAAATAAATAAATAATAAAGGACAAAAATTGCCTATGTTAAATACTGAAACGTTAACTTTTATGAGCACAATGCTGTGAAATAATTGATCTATATTGTTAAAGTTGACGAAAATGAACTATTGTTTTGTTATTGTCTTAACGCTGTAAATGCTTCGAGCTGCCAGAGAACATTCTGCCTACAGTGATTTTTAACTAAACGAAACGTATAAAAAAAAGTCTCCATTAAATAAAAATCGAACCGAAAGTGCCAAGGAACTATATTGAAAACGGTATTTAAGGTTTTGTGTAACGTAGCTTATTGTATCCTAACGAACGTTTAAGCTATTCTAACCATTTCCTAAGTCATTATTGATATATACCTCGCCCCATTTCTATAATGCGCTCACAAAATAGCCACCTTTCTCTTAAATAATAGGAATAATTGTTTACAGGATGAAATCAAGCTTTTATGTATAGAATATCATTGAGAAAGCAGTAGAGGAAGTTGGAGAATCCTAAATGCTACTTTTGATAATGGATAATGATCTCTGCTGTCAAGACTATATTGTTCCAAACACTCAGGTCTGATAGGAGAGAAATTACCGACTCCCAACGACCTGAACAGTATAAAAAGCTATAATTTGTTCAGGTCTGAAACCTATATTTATAGGCTGCACAAAGCGTCGACCAGACTGTACGACACAGTGGTTGCCAGGATCAGGTTGGCTTACCGTTACCCGTGGCAGGTGGCTACAGGCGACGAGTTTCCCAATCCTGAGCACTCCAGGTGCAAACTTTGTGAGTAGGAACTGCGTCATGATCTCCCACACTACATCACCGAATGTCCAGTTATTAGACCATTCAGACCCGTTGGCACGAGGTACCTAGAGCTTTGAAATGACCTTATTCACTCCCGTGTTCTTGAGGATATCATCATAATGCGCCCAAAATTTGCCACTGCTGGCTACTGATCACATGCCTTTGTATAATTAACCATCCTGTGTGGTGAAAATTTTTAGCATCACGTAGTTAGTTTTTTTTAATATACTCTGTACTCCCCTTCATATAGCCTAGGGTAGATACACAAATGCAGATGTATCTAAAGGTGTTAATTAACAAAAAAATTACTCGGGGAAAAAATTACTATTCAAAAGCATCTCAGTAAAGATTAAATTACACTATTACGGGTTTAGCAAGGCGATGTAATTTTGTAGAAACATAATTTGATGTATTCTTCATACTAAACGAGTAAATTAATTATTAATCTTTTTTTTTAATTTGTGCGTTAATATGTGTACCTATTATTTACTATTCGCCCTTTTGAGCGGTAAGTGAGATTGTCTTGTATGTAGTTAGTTCTTCTATGTGTGTGTGTGTGTGTGTGTGTGTGTGTGTGTGTGTGTGTGTGTGTGTGTGTGTTGAATAATTAATTTTGTCTGAAATTCAGTAATTTCTCACTGTTAGGCAAGAAGTTCGTACTAATTAAGGACAAATCTAATTAATTAGATTACATAGTATAGATTAAATGTCAAGCTAAAACTTTATAGCCCAAGTCAAGGTGGATGATGTCGACATATCTGCTTAAATAGTGCAGAACTGAATCATAGACCAGGCTAATTAAGGTCAAGATCTAGACCCCCCCCCCAAACCCGGGGAGTAGTGGTGGAAGGTCATATAATAGAACATAAAAGAGAACCATTGCATCATTGGGGTTCAGTTGGCTTGGCACTTTCCTACTCCAAAAGCTGCACTAATTTAATTGGAAATTATTGACTATAATTTGTGTTGTTTTGTTGAAAATATCAGTAAAGCTATCTGCTCAATAAAGCTTAGCTAGACGGAAATAAAGGAAATTAAATATTGAAACGTACTAGATGGACCGTAGATCAAAGGTGTTACAAAAGACACATTGACTGTAGACAGTTAGGCCCGGGTGACAGGTATGCCTCCACATACCTGTAGACAGTTAGGCCCGGGTGACAGTTATGCCTCCACATACCTGTAGAATCTTAGGCCCGGGTGACAGTTTATGCCCCCCCCCCGCGGCTGTAAAATGTTAGGCCTTTTGACATAGTTTCTTCAAATATAATTCACAAATACTGTCACATTTAGTATTTCTATATCTTAACAAATTATTAAAATTATATATAATGTATCAATAACTGTAATAAAAATAATCATAATAGTTACCTTGGCTTCATAATAAGGGGAGTAATAAGAATATACCTATATAATTATACAATGATAATATTATAAATTGATAATACAAAAAGATAAGCATCATATTATATACAGAGAGAGAGAGAGAGAGAGAGAGAGAGAGAGAGAGAGAGAGAGAGAGAGAGAGAGAGAGAGAGAGAGAGAGAGAGAGAGAGAGAGAGAGAGAGAGAGAGAGAGAGAGAGAGAGAGAGAGAGAGAGAGAGAGAGAGAGAGAGAGAGAGAGAGAGAGAGAGAGAGAGAGAGAGAGAGAGAGAGAGAGAGAGAGAGAGAGTTTACTTCAATCTTGAATAACGAAGCTAAAATAATATAAATAATCCAAATTATAATGTAATAAAAATAAAAATAATGATACAAGTACCTATACTAATGACAATTTAATTGAGGTCTGGCCCACTGACTTCTTCTTACACTCACAATATTGAGCAGTCATGCTGTCGTTTCTCAGTCAGACATGTTTTTATGTAGGTCATTATAGAACCGTCGGTGCAGTTAGTATATAGAACCTAGGTGTTGGTTAACTGGGAGGTGCAGAATATTGGAAAATATAGTAAGTTAGAACATGTATGACAATATATAGAAGTCGAGGAGTTGAAGTAAAGTTTGAAATGAAGGAAATTGATAGTTCGAAGTTCGAGAAAAGGTGGAGAAAGGTAATCCGAATGTCGGGGAAACAGGGGAGATTGATATTTTGAAAGTTAAGAAAAAAAATGACAATCTCATGGCTGGAAAAGATAGAGGAGGCGGGAAAAGGAAGAAGGTTTAAAACGCGAAGCTAAAAAATTAAAGCTATAAGGTTCCAATACGAAAACAAGAAATTTAAAACCCACACTATAAGTTCAAACCCTTGACATTTATAAAAACCTTACCCCTAAACATTTATAAATACTCTCTACAAATGTCAGAAACAAGCTAAAGAGCACTTTCCCGTGATGGGCATAAAAGATTATTTAAAAACCACATCCTAGTCATTGAAACACCGGGGAAAAAATGAATAATAGCTTGCCTTATCACGTGACAGTGAGTTACAAGTCAAATCACCTTGGAAATGTCAAATGCTGTTGACTGCGATCTGAAATCGAGGGCGCTGAGAGGCACACAAACGGATTGACCTTATTCAAAGGTAACACTAATGCCATATTTGTAAGTCTCGTGAGATGTCGCGTCAATCATTCAACGCACCAGGTTATGGAGAGCTTTTCTTTCTTTTTTCCTGCGGTTTTAGTTTCACAATAATGCCTAGAGGCATCCTTTTTAGGCAATGCCGACCACCCTTCCCATCTATACATGGTTAGACTGAACGAGATTAAAACTGTACTGATATTAATTAGATTGTGGTCAAGAGTGTTTCAGGACCTAGGCTTCATAGTTACCATAAACATATAATAATAACAATAGTAATAATAATAATAATAATAATAATAATAATAATAATAATAATAATAATAATAATAATAATAATAATACAGTGTTTAAACCCGTTATCAGATCAAATCTATTATCAAGAGAAACCAAACACCAGCCTCAAACCATATGGATTGTTATCTAGATATTTGTGATGGTCTGATTGCATATTACGGTTCCAGAAATAGTACTCACCTAATTGTGCTCACCTAATTGTGCTTGCGGGGGTTGAGCTTTGTCTCTTTGGTCCCGCCTCTCAACTGTCAATCAACTGGTGTACAGATTCCTGAGCCTACTGGGCTCTATCATATCTACATTTGAAACTGTGTATGGAGTCAGCCTCCACTACATCACTGCCTAGTGCATTCCATTTATTAACTACTCTGACACTGAAAAATTCTTTCTAATGTCTCTGTGGCTCATTTGGGTACTAAGTTTCCACCTGTGTCCCCTTGTTCGTGTCCCACCCGTGCTGAAGAGTTTGTCTTTGTCCACCCTGTCAATTCCTCTGAGGATTTTGTAGGTGGTTATCATGTCTCCCCTTACTCTTCTGTTTTCCAGGGACGTGAGGTTCAACTCCTTTAGCCTTTCCTCGTAGCTCATACCTCTCAGTTCCGGGATGAGCCTGGTGGCATACCGCTGAATCTTCTCTAACTTTGTCTTGTGTTTAACTAGGCACGGATTCCAGGCTGGAGCTGCATATTCCAGGATTGGTCTGACATAAGTGGTATACAGAGTCCTGAACGATTCCTTACACAAATTTCTAAAGGCAGTTCTTATGTTGGCCAGTTTAGCATATGCCGCTGATGATATCCTTTTGATGTGGGCCTCTGGGGACAGGTTCGGTGTGATATCAACCCCCTAGATCTTTCTCTCTATTTGACTCTTGCAGGATTTCACCTCCCAGATGGTACCTTGTGTTCAGCCTCCTGCTCCCTTCGCCTAATTTTATTACCTTACACTTTCCTGAGTTAATTTTTAGCAGCCATTTTCTAGACTATTCCTCCAGTTTGTCCAGGTCATCCTGTAGTCTCTACAGGATGACCTGGATTCTAAATTCTATGACTGGTCATAGAATTTTATTAAACCTGTGAGGCACGATTTACCATCTCTGAACCCATGTTGGTGGTGTGTTACAAAGTTATTTCCCTCCAGATGCTCTATGAGCCTTTTCCTCACGATCTTCTCCATCACCTTGCATGGTATACAAGTTAGGGAAACTGGCCTGTAGTTCAGTGCCTCTTGCCTGTCGCCCTTCTTGTATATTGGGACTACTTTAGCTGCCTTCCAACTTTCTGGTAGGTCTCCTGTTTCCAGAGATCTGTTATACACCATAGAGAGTGGCACACTTAGTGCTTCTGTACCTTCCTTTAGTCTACATGTAAACAGGCAAGTGAACCTTTGTCCTAAACAAAGAGTATTCTCAAGTTATAACAATATTGTATTATAAATAGTTGGTATACAGTATAAAAAGTATGCGCTGAAAATTGTAATAAACATGTGTGCTAAAATTGTGTATGTTAGGCCTAGGAATTAAGTCTAGCATTGGATTATAAACCCATGGAACTGCCTACCTGAAGAAACCGTAAATGCCAGAACTCTGCTGAACTTTAAAATCCGGCTTGAACAAATCATCAGGACAAGCCGCCGGCTTCCTGTCCTCGTCGAGGCCGCTAAACGTGTTAGTGGCCCCTCGAGTAAATTAAGGTTAAAAAAAAGATAGGTGAGATAGTTCATGGTTAGTCTGTTCCAGTTTTTGTTATGCCGTTTAAAATTCTCATAGTAGAAAACGGAGACTTTTCAGGGGATACAAAAATCCGTATTTGAGACATTACATCCATAATAATAATAATAATAATAATAATAATAATAATAATAATAATAATAATAATAATAATAATAATTTTATTTAGGTAAGGTACATACATAAAGAGATTTTACAAAGTTTGTTGGCTTTATAGATAGAGCTAGTACATACAATGCCTAAAGCCACTATTACGCAAAGCGTTTCGGGCAGAAACGCTAGTTATAGGTGTTAATAGTTATAGTTATAGATACGGTATTATGATTACTGGAGAACAGGTTGCTATATGAGATATCTGTAGCTTTTTAGTAACATATTCCCTTCCATGTTCTAGGGGATATTCTCATAATCTACCCAAAATTTGCCAGTGCAGGCTACTAATCATCCAGCGAGGCGGGAATTTTAATCACATAACTAGCTCTTGATACAAGCTCTGTAACCCATCATTTAATTCAGGCCAGCTGCATAACCATGTACCATGTACTTATGTTAAGAAATCTCTCATATACCTTATATGTCAGGTTCATTTTGAACTTTCAGAATTCGCAATATGTGTATTTGTGGTCAATCTCGAACCCATTGACGATGTGTATTGAATTGTGTAACTAGCTCATCAAAATTGTAACTTGCTTAGCTAAATTAATTGTGGGGGTCAGTCCCTGAGCCCATTAAGTGCCTCTGTAACTTTTTCCACTACCGCCCACAAGATGGGTATGGGGTGCATAATAAATGAACTAAACTAACTGTTTAGCAACAAAGAAAATTTTGTCATACCAATGTAAGCACTATATATATAATATATATATATATATATATATATATATATATATATATATATATATATATATATATATTATATATATATATATATATATATATATATATATATTATATATACATACATATATATATATATATATATATATATATATATATATATATATATATATATATATATATATATATGTGTGTGTGTGTATATCACGAAAATAAACACGTGATTAAGAATGTGACAATGTCAGACCACGGAGGAAAAATGAAACAGGAAATTTCCTTAAGTACTTTCGTATATTAAATACATCTTCAGAAGGTCACCTTCTGAAGATGTATTTAATATACGAAAGTACTTAAGGAAATTTCCTGTTTCATTTTTCCTCCGTGGTCTGATATTGTCATATATATATATATATATATATATATATATATATATGAATATGAAAACTCACACCCCAGAAGTGACTCGAACCCATACTCCCAGAAGCAACGCAACTGGTAACTACAGGGCGCCTTAATCCGCTTGACCATCACGGCCGTCAAAAGGAAGTGATAGCCGAGGCTATTTGAGCCACTTCCCCGACGGCAACTCGGATGGTAATCTTGGGCATAGCATTTCACCAAATCACCTCATTCTTTGGGGCACACGTGAGGAACACAAATGCGAACAAGCCTGAATGGTCCCCAGGACTATATGCGAATGAAAACTCACACCCCAGAAGTGACTCGAACCCATACTCCCAGAAGCAACGCAACTGGTAACTACAGGGCGCCTTAATCCGCTTGACCATCACGGCCGTCAAAAGGAAGTGATAGCCGAGGCTATTTGAGCCACTTCCCCGACGGCAACTCGGATGGTAATCTTGGGCATAGCATTTCACCAAATCACCTCATTCTTTGGGGCACACGTGAGGAACACAAATGCGAACAAGCCTGAATGGTCCCCAGGACTATATGCGAATGAAAACTCACACCCCAGAAGTGACTCGAACCCATACTCCCAGAAGCAACGCAACTGGTAACTACAGGGCGCCTTAATCCGCTTGACCATCACGGCCGTCAAAAGGAAGTGATAGCCGAGGCTATTTGAGCCACTTCCCCGACGGCAACTCGGATGGTAATCTTGGGCATAGCATTTCACCAAATCACCTCATTCTTTGGGGCACACGTGAGGAACACAAATGCGAACAAGCCTGAATGGTCCCCAGGACTATATGCGAATGAAAACTCACACCCCAGAAGTGACTCGAACCCATACTCCCAGAAGCAACGCAACTGGTAACTACAGGGCGCCTTAATCCGCTTGACCATCACGGCCGTCAAAAGGAAGTGATAGCCGAGGCTATTTGAGCCACTTCCCCGACGGCAACTCGGATGGTAATCTTGGGCATAGCATTTCACCAAATCACCTCATTCTTTGGGGCACACGTGAGGAACACAAATGCGAACAAGCCTGAATGGTCCCCAGGACTATATGCGAATGAAAACTCACACCCCAGAAGTGACTCGAACCCATACTCCCAGAAGCAACGCAACTGGTAACTACAGGGCGCCTTAATCCGCTTGACCATCACGGCCGTCAAAAGGAAGTGATAGCCGAGGCTATTTGAGCCACTTCCCCGACGGCAACTCGGATGGTAATCTTGGGCATAGCATTTCACCAAATCACCTCATTCTTTGGGGCACACGTGAGGAACACAAATGCGAACAAGCCTGAATGGTCCCCAGGACTATATGCGAATGAAAACTCACACCCCAGAAGTGACTCGAACCCATACTCCCAGAAGCAACGCAACTGGTAACTACAGGGCGCCTTAATCCGCTTGACCATCACGGCCGTCAAAAGGAAGTGATAGCCGAGGCTATTTGAGCCACTTCCCCGACGGCAACTCGGATGGTAATCTTGGGCATAGCATTTCACCAAATCACCTCATTCTTTGGGGCACACGTGAGGAACACAAATGCGAACAAGCCTGAATGGTCCCCAGGACTATATGCGAATGAAAACTCACACCCCAGAAGTGACTCGAACCCATACTCCCAGAAGCAACGCAACTGGTAACTACAGGGCGCCTTAATCCGCTTGACCATCACGGCCGTCAAAAGGAAGTGATAGCCGAGGCTATTTGAGCCACTTCCCCGACGGCAACTCGGATGGTAATCTTGGGCATAGCATTTCACCAAATCACCTCATTCTTTGGGGCACACGTGAGGAACACAAATGCGAACAAGCCTGAATGGTCCCCAGGACTATATGCGAATGAAACTTCCCGACGGCAACCATCCGAGTTGCCGTCGGGGAAGTGGCTCAAATAGCCTCGGCTATCACTTCCTTTTGACGGCCGTGATGGTCAAGCGGATTAAGGCGCCCTGTAGTTACCAGTTGCGTTGCTTCTGGGAGTATGGGTTCGAGTCACTTCTGGGGTGTGAGTTTTCATTCGCATATAGTCCTGGGGACCATTCAGGCTTGTTCGCATTTGTGTTCCTCACGTGTGCCCCAAAGAATGAGGTGATTTGGTGAAATGCTATGCCCAAGATTACCATCCGAGTTGCCGTCGGGGAAGTGGCTCAAATAGCCTCGGCTATCACTTCCTTTTGACGGCCGTGATGGTCAAGCGGATTAAGGCGCCCTGTAGTTACCAGTTGCGTTGCTTCTGGGAGTATGGGTTCGAGTCACTTCTGGGGTGTGAGTTTTCATTCGCATATAGTCCTGGGGACCATTCAGGCTTGTTCGCATTTGTGTTCCTCACGTGTGCCCCAAAGAATGAGGTGATTTGGTGAAATGCTATGCCCAAGATTACCATCCGAGTTGCCGTCGGGGAAGTGGCTCAAATAGCCTCGGCTATCACTTCCTTTTGACGGCCGTGATGGTCAAGCGGATTAAGGCGCCCTGTAGTTACCAGTTGCGTTGCTTCTGGGAGTATGGGTTCGAGTCACTTCTGGGGTGTGAGTTTTCATTCGCATATAGTCCTGGGGACCATTCAGGCTTGTTCGCATTTGTGTTCCTCACGTGTGCCCCAAAGAATGAGGTGATTTGGTGAAATGCTATGCCCAAGATTACCATCCGAGTTGCCGTCGGGGAAGTGGCTCAAATAGCCTCGGCTATCACTTCCTTTTGACGGCCGTGATGGTCAAGCGGATTAAGGCGCCCTGTAGTTACCAGTTGCGTTGCTTCTGGGAGTATGGGTTCGAGTCACTTCTGGGGTGTGAGTTTTCATTCGCATATAGTCCTGGGGACCATTCAGGCTTGTTCGCATTTGTGTTCCTCACGTGTGCCCCAAAGAATGAGGTGATTTGGTGAAATGCTATGCCCAAGATTACCATCCGAGTTGCCGTCGGGGAAGTGGCTCAAATAGCCTCGGCTATCACTTCCTTTTGACGGCCGTGATGGTCAAGCGGATTAAGGCGCCCTGTAGTTACCAGTTGCGTTGCTTCTGGGAGTATGGGTTCGAGTCACTTCTGGGGTGTGAGTTTTCATTCGCATATAGTCCTGGGGACCATTCAGGCTTGTTCGCATTTGTGTTCCTCACGTGTGCCCCAAAGAATGAGGTGATTTGGTGAAATGCTATGCCCAAGATTACCATCCGAGTTGCCGTCGGGGAAGTGGCTCAAATAGCCTCGGCTATCACTTCCTTTTGACGGCCGTGATGGTCAAGCGGATTAAGGCGCCCTGTAGTTACCAGTTGCGTTGCTTCTGGGAGTATGGGTTCGAGTCACTTCTGGGGTGTGAGTTTTCATTCGCATATAGTCCTGGGGACCATTCAGGCTTGTTCGCATATATATATATATATATATATATATATATATATATATATATATATATATATATATATATATATATATATATATATATATATATATATATATATATATATATATATATATATATATATATATATATATATATATATATATATATATATATATATATATACAATGAATATACTTAAACGTGTGTTAAAAAAATACTTATATGATACCATCGCATATGCCCAGAGTCGATCTTAATCATCACTACACCCTGCTGCTGCAAGGTAAAATTGTTTGAGTTAGGTTCAGGTGTTTACCTGAATTTACCTGAGGGGTAATTTCAAGGGGGGGGGGGGGCTGTGACAGTAAGCCGGCGGCTTGTCAAAGGTCAAAGTTTAGATACACTTAGTTCGTGTGCGTAAGTAACCTTCCATCGTTAGTGTGCACATCTGTCAAGACGACCGTCTTGGGTACAGACCAGTGGGATCAGTTTACGCGTCCTGATAAAAAATGTAAAACAAATTCCAGAACAGCTTTCGTACTAGCATTTAATCAGCAGCATTTCCTGACTCCCAAATATCAAGGTCAACTACAGGAACCTTCGGCGCCAAATATCCGAAGACGCCAAGAAAAAAGTGACCTAGATTGGCCACCAGTCTTAGACAGTTGCTCCTAACTATCATTTTCAGCTAGAATGACTTTTTTCATGGGGCTAGCTATAAGCGCACCGTAAAAATGCAGTTTTCGGCATTAGGCTTCAATCGGCCTAGGAAAGACCAAAATGCACATACGAAAGTTTCTGATTTTTCTTTCTCTTTTTTATAAATGTTTCATGTTTCTCTGAGGTAGTGATGAAGCTTTAAAAGCGCCAGCAACTTCCGTCTGACTGTTGGTAAAGAGAAAGGTCTTTGTTCAAAACAATGTGTGAACAAATTGTAGCAATTCGGGCTGAACAGGTGTGCAGTTGTGTAAATGAATCTTACTTTTGTTGACATAAATTTAAAAAACCATTCAGCTTACAATTTAAGTGATGATAAATACTGGACCATCATTATTTTCCAGCGATGTGTTTGAGAGATAATGCCTTGGCATGTTAAGCAATTATCCCTGATTTTGTAAATGAAGTGAAATTTTAAATTTTTCACATCTTATGGCAAATTTGCTTTTGCATTGAAATATTAAAAATGGAAAATATTTGTCATATATATATATATATATATATATATATATATATATATATATATATATATATATATATATATATATATATATATATGAAATGATCCTTAAAGCTGGAGAAACTGAACTAAAATCCCTGTCAAATATTTTCATATGCCGAGAATCTCAGTGTTTGCCTGACGTAAACAGTGGGGTTGCCCGACCAAACAAACCTGCCCTTGGCTTTGTTTCCGCGTAGGTAAGTATAGTTTCACACTGTTTGTTGTGCATTTCCTTATTGTCTTTGGTCCAGGTAAAGCCGAAGGATTTTCCTGGTAGGGAAACTTGCGTCTTGACAGCTGACGATGGAAGATTTAGGTTCATTGTGTTATTTTCTGCAACTCTTGGACAGGACAAACACTTGAGAAGGAGTGTGTGACTCAAAGTCTGCTCTTCAAGCACTCGAAAACGTCTGCACGATCGACAGCAAAAAACTCATAATAGCAATTATAAATTCTCACTGCACAGAATAAAGGGTTTATAATACCTTTTGTATCACATATAAATATAACTCATCATGATGACACAGACATAGCAACCAAATTAGCATGCAGCAAGGATGAAGTTGAATTAGACCTTGGGTATGTCTTATGATTGTTTCATAATGCTCGTAGCTACTGTCTCCTATAGTCTTTCCTTACTCGGCTTATCCTCAAACTAGAGGCGACGACGTTTCGGTCCGTCCTGGACCAATCTCAAGTCGATTGTAGAGACCAAAATCGACTTAAGAATGGTCCAGGACGGACCGAAACGTCGTCGCCTCTTCACTTCCTAGTGTGTGGTCTGGTCAACATATTTCAGCCACGTTATTGTGACTCCTCGTCTGCACTTAGAGAACGTAACGCTGATGACTTGTAAACCTTAACCTAACGTCACTTAATGTGACAAGTGTCGCCAAACGAACAGATGAGGAAACATGCACTTATATAGATGAGGGCGGACTTAATTTTCCTTGCAGTTCTCAATACTTTTTTCCTCAATGCTTTGCAAATCTTGTGCAAAACAAAGACGCAGGCTGGACCAGCAACAACTGTACTTGCCTAAGTGCAAGAATACCCATCGGGGAGTAAACAGTCATGGAGAGAGAGAGAGAGAGAGAGAGAGAGAGAGAGAGAGAGAGAGAGAGAGAGAGAGAGAGAGAGAGAGAGAGAGAGAGAGAGAGAGAGAGAGAGAGAGAGAGAGAGAGAGAGAGAGAGAGAGAGAGATGCCCGAAACGCTTTGCGATGCCCGAAACGCTTTGCGTAATAGTGGCTTTAGGCACTGTATGTACTAGCTATACCTATAAGTTAAACAATCCTTGTAAATATTTATTGTATGTATGTACCTTACCTAAATAAAATTGTATTGTATTGTATTGTATTGTACAGAGAGAGAGAGAGAGAGGAATACAAGTCAGAAGAGATAATAAATGGGGGTCCCAAAAGCTCGGTCCTTTGAAGCCTTATTGTTCTTGGTCTATGTGAACCACCTGCTTGAAGAACTAGATTCCTACATATCAGTTTTATGAGGATGAAGTGGATTTGTGGTGAATGAGGATAGAGCAGATGTGCAAGATAATCCATGCAAATTGCATGACTGCTCAAATAAATGGCCACTAAATTGGAACTCCAGTAAATGACAAGTAAGTGAAGAAGAGAGGCAGCTGCAAGCTTAGGAAGGAATAGGTGTTCGGGGCTGGACTTCATTAATGGTCTATTGCGCTAGAATCACCACGGGAGACATCTCCCGTCACGCAGGGTGCAGTCGCACCTCCACAGATCTCCAGTATCATCTATTGATACTGGTAATGGCTCAAAAGGGCCACCACTTACGGGCTATTCGTGCCCGTGCCACCTTTTGGGTGGCTTAATCTTCATCAATCAATCAATCTAGAATCACACACAAACGCTATCGTCAGCGAGCGAGGCGGAGAAGCTCAACATACCCGCGGCCTACGGGAGCCTAAGGAAGGAATCATGCAGAATACTATACGCCACAGTCTGTTAGATCATCTCTATGGTATGCAGCATCATAATGAAACCCACGCCTCCTAAAGCGCCGAAGGAAAATAGAGAAATACCAGATATTCTTCAGAAGTGAAAATTAAGAGAACTATATCTAATTTCACTGGAAACTATTAAAACAGAGGAAACATGATCACAACATACAAGGTGCGGAGGGAAAGGAACAGTGTGTCTTTAGCGAGAGGCAATATTTGAAGGAGAAAAGGTAACGCAGTCGGCTCACAACCGGTTAGATTCGAGTTCAATTCCCGGTCAGGGCGAACCATTTGGGCACGTCTTTACACCTGATGCCTCTGTTGTTGTTGTTTTCGATTTAGCTCCTCGAGACTCAAATGTCCATGTAGCACGGGCTATAGTGAGCCCGTAACTGATGCCTCTGTTCACCTAGCAGTAAACACGAACCCGGGAGTTAGGCGACTGTAGTGGGCTGCTTCGAAATGTAAGAAGAGGTCGATACATAAAACTTTCCCCAACAGCTTGAGGAGTAGCTATAACGAAGCATCCGATGGGCGGTAGTAGAAGATACCTCGAGGTAGGAAGGGAACCCAAGAGCTAGGCCTCACTCTGCACAAGGCGAGCATACGTAGGCTGTGGCCAGACTGGTGTATTATGGCTAAAGTTACTTGTCCTGAGAGCAGCCATCACTCGCCCCCCCTCACCCAACTCCCCATCATTCGTGACCAGACTTAAGAACACAACGGAGGTAATATTCCTTTCCCTTTTTTCCCGTTTTCCTTTTCCACTGGAAAGGGAAAAAAACAACATTAAATTCCAACTGGTAATTTTTCTTGACTGTATCCGTATCACTCTTCGAGTTAATGCAGTTATGTAATTGTTTCACCGGGACACGAACAACTGATGTGGGTCACCAGAGTGGTTTATATGTCAGACCCCTGAACAAAATTTGGCGGCAGAAGGGGGGGTCAGTGAGGCCCCAGCATCTGTGGAGGACGCTCGCTCACTGCCGCCCTCGCTCGATCGTTACTTCACGACTGTTGTAAGTAGTGTCGTCAGAGGTCTGACGACCTCTGTGTGTGGAGTGTTTAAGTATGAATAGAGTAAGGGTATAACTGTCCCCATCCACCAAAGTTAACAACACGAAGTATGGGTGTCCGTTGGACTTGTGTCCTGGACTTGTGTCCGTGGGTCTTATGTCCTTGGGTCTTGTGTCCGTGGGTCTTGTGTCCGTGGGTCTTGTATCCGTGAGCCGAGTGTCTGTGGGCCTTCATTACCGGTCACAGTGCATTTAACTTCTAGCAATTGGATGCCTGACAAACAGATAACTCTGAATTAATATAGCAATTGAATCTATAGCAGATAGGTGTACGTATCCTAACATTACGTCCCATAAAGTGGATTCTTCTTAAACTTGATGAGATTCCAAAGTTTTGGGTCCTTGCAGAACCCACAAGTATTAGGATTGGGAGGAATTTTGATTGTAGGTGTTTCTCACACCCTTAATGTTCATAACAATCAGGAAAAGCATGGGCGAATTTGAGCAATCGAAAGGCTAGGGTGTGGATGGAATTCAATCCAAAAATCGTTAAGGAACTGGCTGATGAGGAACTGTATATACCACTGAAACTCCTGTTCAGAAAGTCTCTGGACCAAGGGAAAGTCCACATTATTCCCCTCGACTGGAAATATGCAAAAGTCATCCCTATCTTCAATAAAGACAGACACAACCTGACTGAGAAAACTTACCAATCCACCTAACGTCATATATATATGCAAACTGACAGACAGACTGATAATTTCTTGATTCATTTAATATATTTATTATGCACCCAATATCCATCCCGTTGGCGGTGGTGGAAAAGATTACAGAGGCACATAATGGGTTCAGGAACTGAATCTTGAAGGAAGGAATTATTCATCATCTCTCAGTGTGCAATCTGGTAAAATAAACGCAATATTCATTCCTTATAAATAAATCCGACTTTACAAACCTGCTCACATTTTTGCAAGCGGTAACCAGCTATTTAGACAAAGGACTTTCAATAAACATGGTATACATGGACCCCCTCTAAAACTTTTAATAAGGTACCACATGAAGAACTGACAAGGGATTTACAAACACATGTAATCAATGGTAAAAATACTCGAATGTACAAAACAGTGGTTACAACAAAGACAACAAAGAACCTAAATAAAAATGAAGCTGTCTGGAAAAATGTGGTGAATGGGGAGTGCCGCAAGGTTACATCTTGGGGCCAACCCTTTTTGTCATATCTACGATAAAGTAGGAGGCAAAAGACGATACTGAGGCCAGTCAAAGAGATTGACGAAGAAAGGGACCTATTTAGTCAGCGTCCTCCAGTCATTGTTAGTTGCATGACAAATGGGAGCGGCGGTAAAAAGAAAGCCGACCAAACCCTAGGGATGGTCAAACGAACCTTTAACTTCAAGGACAAGAAAGTGGTAATTCAACTGTAGAAGCCTCAGCTGCGCCTCATTTGGACTACTGTATCCCGGGACGGAGAGCTCACATTCAAAAGGATATATCTGCTTTGAAAAAAGCTCAACACATAAATCCCAAAACTTAGTCGACTCATACTAAGAACGGTTGAGGAACATTGGACTAACAGGACTGCAAACCAAACGGGTACAGGACTGATCCCTTCGAGGCTTTTACAATACTGAACAGTTAGAAGATATTAATCCAGACCGCTTCTTTATATGCTCAAATGTAACACATTCACGGGGCAACACCTTCAAGCTCAAAGAAACAAAAATTTAGGACAAAAACTAACAGAATTATAAACCCACGGAACGGCCTACCTGCCAAAGCCATAAATATCAAGGCTACATTTCAAATTCCAGTTGAAAAAAAAAATCCTCAGGACCAATAAGGGGAAGTTTCACAAGTTACCTGCATCCACAGAGACCACTAGAGACATGATGGCCCTCAGGTTAATATAGAAGATTGTGTGATCTATCGTAGTTTAAGCGTTCGTCTTATATTACAATTAAATATAGCTTGAAGTGTCTCAATATTACAACTCACAAGATGCTTAAACTCGTGACATTTTAAGAGTTTATAAGGTCAGTGCCCTGTGATGTAATGTTGAGAGTCACTCATTGTCACGTTCAGAGCCGTGGTCGCTGGAGCAGAGAGTCAAGGCACCAGAACACAACGCGCAGCTGCATTGTTCTCTTATGTTTCTCGGTATTACACTTACCAAAATAGGATATTCCATCACAAATGTTTACAAACGTTTGGAACCTAATGTTCCTTATTCGATCTTTTCACTTATTTTATTTAATCAGTGTTAAATGTGTTTGGATTTGCCAGGGCTTGAATATTATTGGTCTTTTAATGTTGTTGGTATTTGTGAAGGTACTCGGCCTCTGGCTTCCTCGGCCTCTCTGGCTTTCTCGACCAGGATTTATCAAACATTTACGAAACCTGTACATCTTTTTTCAATCATGGCGGCTTGGTTTGCATTTATGAAATTTGATGAGCCCCAAAGCACAACGAGGTTGTCTATCCCTATCTACATGAGAGAATGTCTGTCTGTCTGTTGAAGATTGGAGGGCAGACTTTTGAGGTTATGCCGCTCGTGACTTTTCATGGTGACTGGTGAGTGTATGACGAGTATCATAGGTGGTGGAAGGGGGTCGACACCCACGCCTCTCTAGAGAGAGGCGTGGGACATAAGAGAGAGAATGTCTGTTTGTCTGTCTAAGGTTGAAGACCAGATGCTTGGGGCTAGCCTCACTCAACTTTCACACATGAAGCATGTGAGGTGTGGGAGTGTCATAGGCTCCAGTTTCAGACACATCGTAATTTAACCCCACCTCTTCCTCCATGCGCGATTTTCGTGAAGTCGAAGATACTGATTGTGTTGGCTGCATACTTATTTCAGTTTATTACATAATTTTTCAGAGAGAAAGAGAGGGGAGGAGAGAGTAGGGAAGAGAGAGATAAGGAGAAGGGTTCAGAGGGAGGGATGTTTGAAGAGAGGGAACGAGAAGGAGAGAGGGGTGTCGGGGAGATAGATGGAGAGAGGGGTGTCGGGGAGATAGATGGAGAGAGGGGTGTCGGGGAGATAGATGGAGAGAGGGGAATAGAGATAGGAGTGGTAGAGATAAAGGAGACCCGGGTGCTGCCGGGTACCCACTACAGTATATGGAAAAGAGAATGTTTGTCCACCTGGCCGCGGTGGTGGTTGTTGTTGTTATAGATTCAGCTACTCGGAACAAGTTCCAAGTAGCACGGGCTATGGTGAGCCCGTAACTTACCTGGCACAGGAGCGGTGCCCTGTGGTGGTGGTGACAGTGACGGTATATATGGTACACGGGTACACCACACTCACGCCCCGAGTACACACACACACACACACACACACACACACACACACACACACACACACACACACACACACACACACACACACACACACAACAGCAAGCTATGCTCAGCACTTCAGATAAGTAACTGAACGACTGCCTCACAATTATACTACTACGATTGTTGCTTCACCTCTCAAGTTTACCAAGTAGAAAAACTGACCCATTTCTAGGTTTTAAGATATAAAGAAAAAATAATATATTCCATTAGAAATCAAGGTCCCAACCTTTTGTTCTGTTGAAACGCCTTTCATACATTGCACCCTGCCCGAAAACACCAGAAAAACGTATTAATGTCCGTAGCTAAGTTTTCCACACATATCACATTAATGTGAGCTAAACTGAACATGGACTATACGTGTTAAGAGATCGGGCTGATGGGCTTATTAGCTCGTGCGTTGGGGTTTAAATCCAAATTTTTTCACAAGTAGCGTGCCCGTGGACCTAAGACCTCATGACCAAACCACACACCACAATTTGACGAGACGACGATGTTTCGGTCCGTCCTAGACCGTCTTCCTCATCTTCTGGTGTGTGGGTTGGTCATCATATCTTCAGTAACGTTATTGTGACTCGTCGTCTGCCTAAGACTTGCCGCCAAAACCTGCCATCAAGACCTGTGCCCTTCGTCAGCCTTGTGCCCTTCGTCAGCCTTGTGCCCTTCGTCAGTCTTGTGCCCTTCGTCAGCCTTGCGCCCTTCGTCAGCCCTGTGCCCTTCGTCAGTCCTGTGCCCTTCGTCAGTCCCTGTGCCCTTCGTCAGTCGGGTCCAGGTGACGCAGGGGCGGGTCGTCCAGCAAGCGACCTCCGGGTCAGTTGACTAACCCGCTTGCCAGGTTGAAACTTGTTCTTTTTTACCTTGAAAAATATTGCATCGCGTTGCCCCAGACGCCTATTGCAAGCATGTCTATCCAAGATGGGGTAGGTTGGGTGAGGTGAGGTCGTGTTAGCTGAGGTGAGGTGAAGGTTAGGTTAGTTTAGGTGAGGTGAAGTGAGGTTAGGCTAAGATTAGGAGATTAGGTGACGTGAGGTTAGTTTAGGTGAGGTGATATGAGGTTAGCTGAGATGAGGTTGGGTTAGGTGCGGTTAGATGAGGTAAGGTTGAGTGAGGTTATATTTGGTGAGGTTAGGGTAGGTGAGTGAGTTTAATTTGTCATAATTATCGGATTTATATACAAATATATTAGTTGGTGATATATTTTGTTGGTCAAGTATCGTGTTAATGACAAGTGGTTATCTTGTAGATATTCTTGACAGACCGGTTCTTATCTGCTTATTTGGTTTTGGTACAAAAAAACAAGGTTAGGAGTGGATTTTATTTGTAGCCAAGACTTCAACCTAGTGTTCGTCTACTCTCATCCTAGTGTTCGTCTACTCTCATCCTAGTGTTCGTCTACTCTCATCCTAGTGTTCGTCTACTCTCATCCTAGTGTTCGCCTACTCTCATCCTAGTGTTCGTCTACTCTCATCCTAGTGTTCGTCTACTCTCATCCTAGTGTTCGTCTACTCTCATCCTAGTGTTCGTCTACTCTCATCCTAGTGTTCGTCTACTCTCATCCTAGTGTTCATCGACTCTCATCCTAGTGTTCATCTACTCTCATCCTAGTGTTCGTCTACTCTCATCCTAGTGTTCATCTACTCTCATCCTGGTGTTCATCTACTCTCATCCTGGTGTTCATCTACTCTCATCCTAGTGTTCGTCTACTCTCATCCTAGTGTTCATCTACTCTCATCCTAGTGTTCGTCTACTCTCATCCTAGTGTTCGTCTACTCTCATCCTAGTGTTCATCTACTCTCATCCTAGTGTTCATCTACTCTCATCCTAGTGTTCGTCTACTCTCATCCTAGTGTTCATCTACTCTCATCCTGGTGTTCATCTACTCTCATCCTAGTGTTCATCTACTCTCATCCTAGTGTTCATCTACTCTCATCCTAGTGTTCATCTACTCTCATCCTAGTGTTCATCTACTCTCATCCTAGTGTTCATCTACTCTCATCCTAGTGTTCATCTACTCTCATCCTAGTGTTCATCTACTCTCATCCTAGTGTTCGTCTACTGTCATCCTGGTGTTCATCTACTCTCATCCTAGTGTTCGTCTACTCTCATCCTGGTGATCATCTACACTGTGTCCTGTCAGGATAGTCACGACTTGCCAGTATTTATCGTAGGTATCATCCTGTTCCTTCCTCTAGGATGGCCAGGAGAGTGAGGATTTGAGCACCCTATCCTCCAAAGGTCTTACTTATTACCTCCAGTATCTATAGCTACTTTTGAACGGTTGAACCTATAGATACTGTAGATGGAATGCACACAATGTACCATCCCCCCCCCCACCATAAAAAGTCATACTTGGTATTAGTGGTATTCTAAAGGGCATGTTAAAAGCGGGAAAAAATTACGAAGTTAACATCACCTGTTTTAGGCCTAAATAAACAATCTCAGGCCTAACATATCCAGTCTTAGGCCTAATAATTTAGTACATAAATATTTTATTCTTGGCCTAGGTAAAGTTATGTTATGTTGTTGCCATCTTTCTCTGCCCCTCTACAAATTGAATGACACAAAATATAGATTTTTGGATTTATCAACTATTTTCATCTGCTTACGAAACATGTACATCTTTCAGCAATCATGATGGCTTTGTAAGATTTTTTTTAAGAACAGTTTAAGAACTTCGTAGCACTACGAGGTGGTTTATAATAATAATAAGCTACAATTGTGATGGTTCAAGAGAGAGGAACACAGAGAGCGAAGAGAGAGAGAAGCCCAGAGAGTGAAGAGAGAAGCACAGAGCCTTTCAAAGAAGTGGTCTGGATTAATATCCACCAAATTGTTCAGTTTTTGCACAGTTTCTATGAGCTCCACTACAGTTTCTATGAGCTCCACTACAGTTTCTATGAGCTCCACTACAGTTTCTATGAGCTCCACTACAGTTTCTATGAGCTCCACTACAGTTTCTATGAGCTCCACAACAGTTTCTATGAGCTCCACTACAGTTTCTATGAGCTCCACTACAGTTTCTATGAGCTCCACTACAGTTTCTATGAGCTCCACTACAGTGTCTATGAGCTCCACTACAGTTTCTATGAGCTCCACTACAGTTTCTATGAGCTCCACTACAGTTTCTATGAGCTCCACTACAGTTTCTATGAGCTCCACTACAGTTTCTATGAGCTCCACTACAGTGTCTATGAGCTCCACTACAGTTTCTATGAGCTCCACTACAGTTTCTATGAGCTCCACTACAGTTTCTATGAGCACCACTACAGTTTCTATGAGCTCCACTACAGTTTCTATGAGCACCACTACAGTTTCTATGAGCTCCACTACAGTGTCTATGAGCTCCACTACAGTTTCTATGAGCTCCACTACAGTTTCTATGAGCTCCACTACAGTTTCTATGAGCTCCACTACAGTTTCTATGAGCTCCACTCTGCCATGTTTGGTTTACAGTGTTGTTAGCCACTAAACACGACATGATTAACAAAAATACCATCATGCTTTAATGAGTAGAAATAGTACCTAACGAACCTACTAAAGTTCTAGAACTAAGTATATTGGGCAGAGAGCATATTTCTTTGTTACCAAAAACCCTTTGAATGCAAAAAGAGTTAAAAAGACTACAAGCAGGAGAAACAGGCGGGCGTAATCTGGGGGAGAAATAGATGGCGTGTTTGTTTTTCCACATGAGAGCCGCTAACGCCATCTGGCAGCCTCGACGGGGACACGGATCCCGGTAGGTTTTCCAGCTGTTATTTTGAAGTGTAGTAGTAGGCATCCATCAGCCTCAGGAGACTATGGAGTTGCGCTCTGGCTGTCGGTCTGGAGTGACCACTCCGGGGCGCAACAAGTAATACTGTCTTGGTATTTATCGCTTCGGCGGGTATAGTTATCCTGAGGTTATCTTGAGATGATTTCGGGACTTTTTTAGTGTCCCTGCGGCCCGGTCCTCGACCAGGCCTCCACCCCCAGGAAGCAGCCCGTGACAGCTGACTAACACCCAGGTACCTAATTTACTGCTAGGTAACAGGGGCATAGAGTGAAAGAAACTCTGCCCATTGTTTCTCGCCGGCGCCTGGGATCGAACCCAGGACCACAGGATCACAAGTCCCGCGTGCTGTCCGCTCGGCCGACCGGCTCCCCATGCGATTTCATGGACTTGTTGCCCTAGAGTGGAAATAAATCTCCAGTGTACTGTCCTACCTGGTGACTTGTTGACCTGTAGCTGTTGCTCCTTGTTCCTCATACACAAAGTGGGTTCGATTAATGTGTTGTTTGTTGTTCAGTATTTAAAAGGTTGCTTAAAAACTGTTTTTTTTTTAATACTGGTATGAGAGTCGACTTAGTTTTGGGATTATTTTTGTCGCTTCTGTGTTAAACTTATTACAACATAGTTGCCTTTTTCAAGTTGAAGCTTCTATACAGTAGTTCACACGGGTGAGGGAGGACTATGGTCCTGTTCGGCTGAATAACCACAATTTTTGTCCATGAAGTTAAAAGATCGTTTAATTATTCCTTTGGTTCGTAGGAATCACGATGAGTGACAGCCACAGGGGGGGGGGAGGGGAGGGGGTAGGGAACTGTCTTGCAGGTTGAGGTTCGCTGATAAAGCAAGATTACAAGAAGAGTTGGGGCAAATGAAGACTTTAAGATGTTCCAGGAAGTCCCAGAAAGGGCGCAAATTTCTTCCGATAAAATGCTACTGGAAATAAGTATCAGAAAGTTTAAGGTGATAAAAATTCGACCAGAATACCCCCAGGGAGACAAAAACAAATAAATAAGAACCCTCTACAAGAATTAACAAAATTATAGGTCTTAAAAGAATATATATAACATATCACCAAGTCTTACCTCCAGAAGCACATATAACAAGAATAACGACGGCGTACACAGTCTTCTGGAACGTCAAATAGAAGACATTCCCGCCACAGTGGGCCGCCAACGTGAGACTAGCCCTAGGAAACGCCCTCCCACCTTAAGGTGAGGACAAGCCCTTTGTCCCCACGTTTGGAAAGGCAGGATAAAAGAGCTGGAGCCCGATTCGGTAGGTACAAATAGGTGAGTACCCGTGTACTCTCTCACCAAGCACACGCGGCCTGGAGAAAGTTAACATTTGCGTTCATCTTCGGGCTCTGTGCTCTTAGACCCCCACTGGTGCGCCTCCGCCCATATTGAGGTCACCTCTACGTCGTTACTAAGTTCAGCCTCATCCACCCACCCCCGCCCAGCCGCCAGCCTGCTCCACCCAGCCGCCAGCTTGCACCACCCAGCCGCCAGCCGCCAGCCTGCACCACCCAGCCGCCAGCCTGCAGCCTGCTCCACCCAGCCCCCAGCCTGCCCCACCCAGCTTACTCCACCCACGTGGACCAGCCATCTCCCCGTACCTGGGCCAGGCCAAGTGTGTGATGCAACGATAATCGGAGACACAGACGGCATTACGGCACAGTGATTGTTGTCTCTGTGAACCTCGGTTGATGGGTCCCAACCTCTTGTGTCTTCGGTACAGGTTTCCTCCCTTGCTTTCCTGCCACCACCACCCTCCTCGTCATCCTCCTGCTCCTTCTTCTCGTCATCCTCCTTCGTCTCCTCGTCATCCTCCTGCTCCTCCTTATTCTCGTCATCCTCCTTCTCATCCTCCTCCTCCTCTACCTGGGCCCCAAGTTCAGTTTTTCCTCTAATTTCCGGCCTATCCTTCCGCAAGACCTCCTAGGAATTTATAAGACGGGTTTCCCGTTCATCTTGAGCAGGTTTTTCTTAACGTTACTCGTTCCCTTAAGACTTCTTAGTGCATCCATTCACTGCCCTGTGATTCATCTCAGAGTTTGCATGAGCATCGTAAATTAGCTCGGTCAAGGCGTTCCTCCCGGGATCATTTGCGTCATATTAGGGTTCCTATTACAAGATTATTAACGGATGGTGTCTGAGCCCCCCACCTCTGTGGTGAGGCTCAGCCCCCACCTCTGTGGTAAGGCTCAGCCCCCACCTCTGTGGTGAGGCTCAGCCCCCACCTCTGTGGTGAGGCTCAGCCCCCACCTCTGTGGTGAGGCTCAGACCCCACTCTACAGGAATGTTGGCGGCGTGCACCAGTAAGTGACATTAGAAGACAAGCTGTACAGTTTCGTCGGGGTAAGTAGCGGCTGCAAGCAAGGCGAGTGAGCAAGAAACAGAGTTTGTTGCAATCCATCATTTGAGAAGACCCACGTGTCAACGCTGCATACTTAGACGAGACTTAATTAGCACAGGAACTAGGAAAGTTAAATTTAGCAGAGCTCGAAAACCAACGGCATTCCCAAATCAACGAACAAAAGTATATACTGAGGGAGGGGGGTGGGGGGGGGTTGGGAATAATAACTCACCCAGCCATATTACACAAGCTTGTTAAGAAGACACCTGATATTTTACGCACGTATAAATGTAGAACAGTAAGGAATAAGTCTTCAAGACTATAATATAGACGCGACTTTCACCGAAAGGTGTAATAAGACCGGACATTGTTTGGCAACACCTCCAAGTGACCCTATCCGGGGTTAGGTCCCGAGGGTCACTAGGGGTTGTAACTGGACTGTCACCTCTCCTCGTCCTATCCTCATCCCCTCAAGCTCGCGTCACCCTCCACCCGTTAACAAAAGATTTTTTTTTTAATATTTCTCAGTGTAAAAACAAATGGTATCATCATAAAACAAGTGAATGTAACAAGATCTTATTCATTATAGTCCGTGGGAAGTGATATATGACTCACTTGGATCATTGGAGATTCGAACTCGAGTCTGAAAAATGCAAGACAGTTGTTTTGCTAACTTGGGCATGAGTGCTCACAATAAGAATCTCAGAAGCACCTAAGAGGTACCCTTTAAATATTAGCCTTTCTTGAGGCAATTCACAGCTTCATCCATGTCTTATATGACATAGATGAATAGGTGGATTATCGGTCTTGTATTTATCAGCCCTGAGTTCGATCTCCGAGAATTCAGGTGAATGAAATGTAAATTATATTAAGCAGGTTACATGGGTTCCATCTACATATTATTTTTAAGGCTACACACACTGAGTAAAAACAATTGAGAAGCCTTTTTTCGACAAAAAATCTCTATCGTCATTCAATCCGTCTTCATAAACAATGTCCGCTCATCCAGGCGCCAAAACTTCTCTCTGTTAATGAAAATCACTTTACACACGACTCGCAGCTGACTACTTTAGAACTGTTACTGACGGACTATCTTTTCTGCTACCCCCTCTTCTCATAATCTGCCATTCCCTAAACAATTCATTTGTTTAGTATAACCAAACGTACAAACCCAAGCATCCCACCTCACTTACCGAGGACGGTGCATGCACACCGTCAATATTATGCGGCTTAAAATTGTTAGTAACACAGTATTTCTAACGGATTTGTCTATTCCGTTAAAAATGCAACGTATTAGGTTAGAGGACGGGTTGAGTGTTGTTGTTGTTGTTGTAGGGGCCGCGACGCAGCGATGCCGTTGTGAGCCACACCGGACTCACGAAGGGTAAGTCACACAGCAACACGGCTTAGTGATGGCTAAATGAACATCGTCCTGTCGGTGGAAATGAACGCACCCCGCGGCGAATAAACACACTGATGGCCAGATGAATGTGGAGCCCTAGGAGAGCCCTTTCCTCAGGGAGGCAAGCGCCAGCCCACGCACACAGAACACTGGGCAGTGAAGGCAAAAAACACGGCCTAAACTCGTACCCATATTGGAAAACCGCAACAAATCTTCCAGTGTCCTCTTGCAGAGCAGGAGTCAGCCGCCCACCAGGAACGAGGACACCAGGAGCTCCACCAACACTCGCCAACCTCCAGCACCTCTTGGCCGAGCCGGCGCCGGACACCATCTCCCTGCCCGAAGAACCAGTTAGGAAACGTTTAAAATCTATTACCGTCCCAGTGACCCCAGGTGATAAGGGCGCCAGCCGTCGCAACAATAAGAATGCCTGAAGGTAGTGTCAAGACCCAGTGGGTAAAATTGAGTCACGTGATCCGGCGCCCCCCAAGGCGGAGCAGGTGTTCATTCGTCTAGGTTGAACCAGGAGTCCTCAACTGACTGAGTGTGTATGTGTGTGATGTCGAGGTGAGTCCCAACCACTTGCCGGGAACCGCTCCTTAACTCTGTCCACATTTTCCTGCTCCTAGTCCATTGATTGACTGATTGATAAAGATTAAGTCACCCAAGAAGTGGCACGGTCCACCATACAGGGCCCAATGACCGTCCCCCCGAAAAAAACAAAAAGTACGGTCATTGTGCCTACTTCCATTACTTATACTGACTGAGCGCTTTACACCTAACACTTACACTCTCCCCTGCACCCCCCAGCACCCTGAACCGTGACGAAGTGTCTGTGTAAGACAGGGACGTCACAGCGAGCCTTCCATGGCGGGTGTAACGCTACAAGACTTCGCAGGCGAATATCGAAGCTATAATTTCCCTAAACAGGGTCATACTTGTAGAGTACAATACGTAAGGCTCTGAAGGTTTATATGTTTCAGGATCTGCTCACCTTATTTCTCAACTTTGGGTTTATCTATTGTGTTAACCCCCCCAAAAATGCTTTTGACAAAAAGATTTTGTATGAACAGTATGCAAGTCCAAACACTATTGTCTCTGGTTTTCGTTTTTGTCATCTATATAATCTAAGAAGACGCATCTCCAGTAATGTATTGCTAGAGAATTACTAATGTCACTGTGCTTAGCTCAACGACCTACACGTCAGTGGCCACAATACCCAAGAGCAACGCAATTCAACGCCAAATCAACGTCATAAACGTTGATAGCGTTGATATAACGTCAAACCAACACCACTGTTCGATACTGTGTCCACCGGGACCCAACATCAGAAAGACGCGGCTCTTAACGAACACAGCAGTAACTGTGGGGCCTGAATGTGTATCAACAGGGATACGAATTCAGTCGGGAGGTTGTAATGGTGCAACAGTTGTAAACTTTCGTGTACAGCAATGAACAATTGCTGTAAACAATTGCTCCACTTGTCTACATCGGCATGACACTTCAGTTTAGAGTACTAAACGTTTAATGGTGTCCTTGTAAACAACGCGTCACTCAGAGAATATTCTCTAAGACACGGCTTGGATGGGGGACATCTAGAGGCACTGGGATTGGTGTGCCCGGGGCACACAAAACTTGAGTGAAATTTCGTGATGAACTCTGACTTATCACTACCTGCAATGACCTTTTTGTGACCGCGTGCCCAGCAGGCCATCCCAGTAAAGGTGGCTTGACCTAGACACGCGTGAGGTCATCGCAAGGCACAACCGGGTCCAGTGTTATTTTTATTTATTACCAGATTTTATTGTTTTGGGGAATAACTACAAAAAAATCGGAATATGAAGGGGTAGTATGGGAATGGGGGAAGCAGGCCGGAAAGTATGGAAAAACGGGCATAAAAATGGGTACCGAGTGTGGGTGAGGGCAAGCCTGTGAGCGACTTCGGAAAGGTGAAGGGCAGGCCAGGGCAGTAAAGGTGTTTTGAAAAAGTCGTAGATTTGGGCACTGGGAGCTATAATGGTTGGTGTAGTTGTGGTTATACACAAGTGTAGTTCCTCGCTTGTTGTCTGTTCTTGTAGAATGAGAAATGTACAAGATAACCATTTTATAGCTGTGTCGACAACTAAACTCTCATAAATAGATTACGGGCGCGAGACATTAACAAATACACGACACTGAGGCCAAACTACATTGACAGCAGGAGCCCGTCTTTAAGTGCAAGACAAAGAGGACCTGTCACCCTACGGTGTCTCCGGAGGTAAAGTCACTTCCGGAGACACCGTAGGACTTTCTTTCTCCAGGGGAAAGTCCATTAGTACTGGTGTTATGTTATTACGGCGCCGACGCTGGTCGCTCTTGACTTAAAATGCTTGATTAGGCTGGGGTACGGTGAGCTTAGTGTCCAGAGATAATTTAATGATTTATTCTTCAGAATGTACTCTCTTAGTACATATCACATTACATTTTGTGCCTTCAGGATCAAGCTGTTAGCTCTTAGACTCCCGCGTTTTTAACCGTCTGTTGCTTAATGTATTGGCTCCTGACCTATTTTCTCTATCATGTCTATTATCTCTCCATGATGCAGGATACAGCAGCTGTCAAACTCCTAGGTACCTATTTACTGTTAGGCGAACAGAGAACCGAGACAACACGTAAAAGAAATCCTGCCCCATTGATTTTGTCTAGACCAGGAATCGAACCCGGGTTCCTGAATTGTGAGTAGTGAAAGCTGACCGCTAGGCCGCGAAACATACACTGACTTATGGAAGTGTGAGAAAAGGTTTGAGCGTGAACTCTGCCAATTCGTCATTGAAGCGTCTAGATACATGTTGATTTTTTGGGGAGGAATAAAATAGCTGGAACAGCATTTTCTAGAAAATGAATACAGCTTATGAAATATGCAAATATGCGAAATGAAAACAATTCTGTTATCTTCCATAGAGCAAGGCTTCGGGGAGGCGGAGAACGAAGCTCTGTGAGAAGAACGATGGAATATTTTTGTTATTAACATACTGTAGACCGTAGCCTACATGAAGGATCACATTGTGGTAAGAGCGGGCAATTTGGTGGTAGGTAATTGTGTACTGTGTGGGTTTGTGAGCCCCTTGAGGGACCCTATATGGACGAGGATAGAAACAGCCCAAGCTACTATCCTTCTGAGATGTACTTCCTTTTCTCAATAAACTTTCTTGAACTGGATTTGGTGCTAAGCTCCCCGTCTCGTAGGACCGTAAGTGAGACGGCGCCTTGAAATCAGGAGCCTGCACCACCGATCTTTGGATGGACTAAAAAGTGGATCAAGTAAATTAGACAATGTGTTGGTTGAATACATCTGCGCAGTTGGAGTGGATAAATATTGTGGATATTATTCAGCTGTATCCTGCTTTTTGTTGGGACCCATTTAGATAATGAAGTTAAATTTTGGGTCCCATAAACACGCCCAGAAGAGGATGACCAAATTAATCCCAGGGATTAGAAACCTACCATATGAAGATATATATATATATATATATATATATATATATATATATATATATATATATATATATATATATATATATATATATATATATATATATGGGATAAGCTTAGATTTAGGAAAGACCTGGGTAAATACCAGCTAGGGTTATTGATTTGTGGAATAGATTACCGGGCAACATAATAGACGCCGTGGGATCACTTGAGTGCTTCAAGTGTAGGCTAGACACATGTAAGAATGAGTTTGACTGGATATGAATAGGAACTGCCTCGTACTTATGAGCCAATATACCTTCTGCAGCTTCCTTAATCCTTACGTTCTTAAAGCGGGTGGAAAGGGAACAGAGAAAACTGAATTGGGAAAGGTGTCAGGACTTACTGATGGCTCTTTGTTGCCTGGTGTTAAGGTCAAGCAAGGCGAACTGGTGTCTGGTGACACCTGCAGCACTTGGCCAACTGCCAACACTACTGAATATCTTAAGCGAAAGTGAACTAGAGCCCAAACCGGTTTGGGGGAAGCAAATTGTGTGTTCCAGGGAATTATCTGGATACGATTAGACTTTTATTTATTTAATTCGTACACATGCAGAAATGCAGACTCGAAAGCTAAGCTGTGTACACACAGTGGTTTGAGTATTTTATTACAAGCAGATGAGTCTACATACACACATATTCTCACTGTGCTATGCAGTTCTCAGCCACCATCACTGGAATGACAGTTTTCTCTCACGTGAAGACATATTATTGGATATGACAGAGAAAGGATTAGATCAGTGACTCTGGGACGAATCTTCTATATACATCTCGTTCTTTTTCTCCTGAGAAGTTAACTCTCCAAAGTTCTTTTTACAATTTGGCCTGATTCTAAGAGTTGAGCTGAGCTTGTTAACATGTTGAATAGAATAGGAGAAACGAATAGCTGAAGTTACTGAATATATAACTAAGAAGTATGAGATGAAGTTAACAACAACGGTTCTCCTGCACACAGTTACAGCCTCGCTCCTGTGCCAGGTAAGTCCACTACGGGCTCACCATAGTCTGTGCTACTTTGAGCTTTTTTCTGTTCCCAGTAGCTGAATCTTAAAAAACAACAACAGGTGAAGTTAGGTGGTACCCAGTTAATGTTGGATGGATGAGTACGCGAGGTGTACTGGACTGGATGTAGTCATGTACTCATGTAGTCAAGAATGCTACATTTTAAAGCACCACCTAAGCCTTAAGCGCTACCCAAGCATGAGTACCTAAGTGTGAGCTGTTGATAGTTGGATGAGTGTTTGATCTGAAGAGCTTCGTCAGAGCTCAATCTTCTATTATCGTTGAACAAATCCACAAGGGCCGTGACGAGGATTCGAACCTGCGTCTGAGAGCATCATTTGATGCATCACGCAATTGGGATTTCTGTGTGTTCTATTATCATTGTTTCTGTCGATTATTTCAGTATTGCTTGTCAGGATAACTCTGGCGATGGTCTGGTCGAGTGCGGGAATTATATGTCTACTTAAAATGGAGCCTCGTTGTTTGTGCATTATCAGGCGCCTTAAAAGTAACGTTGGTGCCTTTATCAATATTAATGAAAACACAAGATGTAACCAAAATCATTGGGACAGTAATGCGTAGTAAATAAATTCATAATATCATGAAAGCATTGGTAATTCATTAAAAAATCTATTCCTTCCTGGAATATTAATTTTAAATTTACCTAGATCTTCCACCAATTTAGTTATGGTCAGATTAGTACTCAAAATACCTTGAGGTGGTCACCTTGAGGTGCTTCCGGGGCTTAGCGTCCCCGCGGCCCGGTCGTCGACCAGGCCTCCTGGTTGCTGGACTGATCAACCAGGCTGTTAGACGCGGCTGCTCGCAGCCTGACGTATGAGTCACAGCCTGGTTGATCAGGCTGTGAAAATACTCACAAGTGCGCAACAAAACTATAGAATCACTGATTTGAGAATGCTGCACCAAGATAACAATAGTTTTGTTGATTGATAAAGATTTAGTCACACACACACACAAGAGGTGGCACGGGCATGAATAGCCCGCAAGTTATTTTTTGTTCAAACAACAACAAATATAAAGCCTATAGCACGTGAACGTCTGTATCGTATCCACTAGGCTGGGTGGAAGAAACTCTACCCATTTGTTTCCGCCTCCACCTGGGATCGAATCCAGAACCTCAGGACTACGAATCCGAAGCGCTGTCCACTCAGCTGTCAGGCCTCTCTCGCGCGCGCGCGCGCGAGTGCGTGTGTGTGTGTGTGTGTGTGTGTGTTTCTCACGTAACTGTACTTACCTAATTGTTCCTGGAGGGAATAATGTTTGCTATTTTCATCTAATACGCTCGTGCCTCGTCTACTAATTTCTCACATATCTACCTTTTAAATCACATATATTTGGACATTTATTCATTACACAGGATAAGTTTTTTAATTATGAGGGAAAGCTCCAAGCCATTACGACTTTATAGCGCTTGGAAGGGGTCAGGATAAAGATTTGGGATGGGACGGAGGGAGGGAATGGTGCCCAACCCATAGGAATAAGAAAAAACATTCCCTTACATCCCCCTGGCGCGTCTATGTCTCTAGCCTCCACTCGTGGCATCTCCTTCTGCTTGTACCCGGCATCCTTATCTACGTTATTGCCGTCCCTTACAATCTTGTAAGTCACAATCATGTCTTCTCTGTTATGCCTCTTATCTAAGACAGTACGCGTTATCTCTCGCTTTTTCTTCATATTCTATTCCTCTCACTTCTGGAACCGGTACGGTGGCTTATTTCAGATTTTTCTTGTCTGTCACTTTTTTTTTGTTAGATTAGAGCTTCATGCAGGAGCCGCATACTCCAATATTGCTCTCACATAGGTTGTGTAAAGTGCCCTAAATGCACTTTACACAATCAAACAAATGAACAAAATAAAATATTTCTGAAACTCGGATATTTGCCAACTTTGCATATGCCGCTCATGTTATTCTGTTAATGTGCCTCAAGAGACAGCCTTCGTTTGATGTACACTCCCAACTATCCTTTTCCGATTTCCGGATCTGCCTTTCCCTCGTTGTATATGGGGTTTCCGCTCTCCTTGCTCTCGTCATCACTCATTGCCTTACACTTACTTGAATTGAAGTAGAGAAGCCATCATTCAGACCATTTTTGCAATTTAGTCACGTGGCCCTGTAGCATTTTGCAGTCCTCATATGCAATATATATATGCTCAGCAATTTAGCATCGTCTGCGAACATCGAAATATAAGAAGTTCACATCCTAAATTAGGTCACTGATGCAATCGAGGGTCACTAACAGGATGGGTCCTAGTATTGATCCCTGTGGTACTCTACAGGTCACTAACAGCATGGGTCCTAGTACTGATCCCTCTAGTACTCTACAGGTCATTCTGCTTCCAGATGTTCTTTGAGTCTGTGGTTGATGTCTCAAATGTGGCGCAGTGTCAAAGAGGTTTTCAAGAAATCTAGAAAAATGCAGTCAGCCAAATCTTCTCGGTTGATTGAATTTTGCTAAGCACTTTAACATTTATATTGTCACATTTGTTTTGTGACCTTGAATGATTTATTCCACTCTCTCTCTCTCACTCACTCACTCACTCACTCACTCACTCACTCACTCACTCACTCACTCACTCACTCACTCACTCACTCACTCACTCACTCACTCACTCACGTGGCTGAAGTATGTTGACCAATCCAATCACTTTCTCTCTCTCTCTCTCTCTCTCTCTCTCTCTCTCTCTCTCTCTCTCTCTCTCTCTCTCTCTCTCTCTCTCTCTCTCTTTCTCTCTCTCTCTCTCTCTCTCTGTCTCTCTCTCTCTCTGGCAAGTTAGAACAAACCTCGGCACAGAAACAGGTGCTAAACAGTGTGCATTTTTGTCATTTATCTCTGACTTTAAAACGGCATCCTTGCACCTCCAGCTTGTTATATATGTCCTTGATAAATACTGACTTGTGAATTTCCCGCTCGTCATTTTCTCTTCGTCAGCGTCCAGCAGCTGGCGAGCGCAGTAGGTCCTGGGTCTCGCCGTTAAGGTCTGGTGGACCTTGGACGGTCTGAAAGGTCCTCTTCGTGACGGCTGGGCTACCCTCGTTGTGAAATACTGCTGTTAAAGTCAAACTTTGATCTCAATCGCCAGGTTTGAAGTGTGGGATTCCTTAACGTATTTCTAAATACCGGTGCAGTTGCTGATGGTGTTCTCCCTGGACGCCTTGCAACTGCTGTAGTGTAAGTCACTACAGCTGCTGTAGTGTAAGTCACTACAGCTGCTGTAGTGTAAATCACTACAATGCAGTATGCAGGCGCTGAGCCACAATAACGTGGCTGAAGTATGTTGACCAATCCACACACTAGAAAATGAAGGGACGACGACGTCCTGGACCATTCTCAAGTCGATTGTCCATTCTCACAATCGACTTGAGAATGGTCCAGGACGGACCGAAACGTCGTCGTCCCTTCATTTTCTAGTGTGTGGATTGGTCTACAATGCTGTAGTGACTTAGGGGCAACGATTAGCTCTGATGTCATGATAAGAAAGCAGTAACGTCCGAACGGAACTCACTGCGAGTATTGTGTTCCCCAGACTATAGCGTAATGTCTCACAATACATAACACGACCTTCCTCGACTTAAACCATGACTTTTTCCCCTCATAAGAGGTTACAATAAAAGTCATATTTTTTGAGGTCAGAAGGTCAACTTGTCCATTTAGCACTCTGGGTCAGTATGACTCTCGGGTTGGACGGGAAATACAATCAGATAACGACTAAAAAATATCGCTATAGGGCGAGATGGGCTTTTAAAATGAACACAATAGGGGAAGATGGAATTTAATGACGATAAATGTCGAGTTCTGACCCCAGGAGATAACAATAACCAGATATCAGTCCGGGGGGCAATGTTAAAATGACCAAATCTGCCAGCAAACAAGATCAGCGAGTCATGATTGATCTTGAACCTAGAAATCGATTTATAAATGTTAAAAAAGATAGCAAATAGGATACTGAGGTTAATATTTAAAGATTTTCAGTAAGAAGACGTCTTATGATAAAATCACCATTGGACCAGGACAATTGGGCAGGACAATAGAAGACAATAGGCAGGCGACGAGTCACAATAACGTGGCTAAAGTATGTTGACCAGACCACACACTTAGAGGGTGAAGGGACGACGACGACGTTTCGGTCCGTCCTGGACCATTCTCAAGTCGATTGTGATGAGGAAGTAGTCAATAGGCTTTGACTCAGCCTCCCGGGTGCTCCCAGACGCGGGCCTCGACCCATGGACCACGATAGAGACATCGAACAGTTCAGTTTTGACCACCGTACTACCTCACTTAAGTGCTCAGGAAATGTGTGCAGAGTTTACACATGGATGAAAGGTTGTTAATATGACACTAAACATAACACAAAATAGAGGATACAACATTGGATAAAACATTGGATACAAATTTGATAAGTTTACATTCAAAACGAACTGGGTTAAACAAAAAATAACATTTGCAAATGGCTATAGATTAATTGAGCTGTTTATAATCGGTTGGGGATCTCTGGATTGTTTCTCTTATAGTTTAGACAGGATTGTTTCATTTATATTTTAGATAGGGAGTTTTGTTTCCTTTATAGTTTTGTTTCCTTTATAGTTTAGACAATCTGCAAATAGGAAATATCTAGCATGGGCCAGTAGGCCTTGCGCGGTTTCCTGTGTTCCTAAACCTCTGTCACCTCTGTCACCCCCTGTCACCTCTGTTTCCTCTGTCACCCTGTGCTGCAGGTTCCTTGGGGGCGCAGCCGGGGATGCGCTAACCAAGAGGAGAGCGGCTCTGTGATGTACCCTGTGGCTTGTTGTTTTTATTTAGTTACTCAGAACGAAGTGTCCATGTAGCACGGGCTATGGTGAGCCCGTAACACAACGCCACACCCTGTGGCGTTGACGCCGGGTCTTGATCACAGGTCAGGGAAAGAGGTCAGGGAAGGGGGGGAAGTCCACTGGGTTAAGCGAGAGCAAACTGAAAGGTTTGTAAACTGGAAGTGGTGGATGTAAACTGGAATTTTATGCCAATTGGACTGGGTGGGTGAGTGGTGGATTGTGAACTGGAAGTGGTGATTGGAGTTTAACTAAACGGATTTGGGTGTTATCTTGATGAGTTAGTTTCTAACTAGCCTTTGTTCTAAGGTGGTAGCGTGACTTGTCTAGGCAAGTCTTCAGATAGGTCGACGCTTCTGACCTTCTCTCCGGCTGTTTTGGTCATTAAATACGCGGCTATACGCACCTAATTAAAATACGCTTAATTAGTCCCCAGCTAATTAATACGCTCTTAATTTATGTTGACCAGACCACACACTAGAAGGTGAAGGGACGACGACGTTTCGGTCCGTTCTGGAGCATTCTCAATCGACTTGAGAATGGTCCAGGACGGACCGAAACGTCGTCGTCCCTTCACCTTCTAGTGTGTGGTCTGGTCAATATACTTTAGCCACGTTATTGTGACTCATCGCCTGCACGCTCTTAATTGACGCACGTCGAATATATATATAAAGTTACTAAAGAAAAAGTAAAGAAAATAAAAAATCCTCAAGACCTGAAAAAATGACTCTTTGATATATACTAGAAATATCAGGTATGTATATAAACTAAATGCTTTCAATTTTTTTTATCTGCAAGTAAATCTCTTGATGAAAAAAAAAAACTTAAGATGTTTGGAAAAGAAAGCTTGTTGGTTGTGGAGGTGCTTGTGTTTCTTGCCAGAGCCGGGAGGTGACAAACTCTATCCTCTCTATCCACCCTTCTATTCCCCCATTTTTTTTAAACGATTTCGCACGCCCAAAAAAATATTATTGGCTCAATCGGGACCATAAAACAGTAGGTCAATGTCGGCCTCCCCCTCCCCCCCCTGTCAACCCCCTCCCCCCCCTGTCAACCCCCTCCCCCCCTAACAACCCCCTCGCCTCCCTGACAACCCCCTCTCCCCCCCCCCCCTCGCCAAACACACTGTCAAGTCCCCTGTTGACATTTACTGTTATCGAGTTGCTTTGTTTACTACTCAACGAGTAACTTATGTTGTCTTATTTATCAACTTAACGTTTATTGTTTTCTCTGAGTACCGGTAACTACTTTCAAGGCGTCAGGGAAATTATTTTTTTTGTTATGGTTGCCGCCGGAGGCTGCTAGTTTATTGTGCACCCAATGCTCATCCTGTGAGCGGTAGCGCAAAAAAAGGATTACAGATGGCACAAAAGGTCTTTATCAAACCTTAATTGAGATTATTACATTAACAATTTCATCTATCCTTCACACCTTATAATTACAATGTCAGCTAGTTACACAGAATGTTCTATTTAAAGAACTATATATTTACAGTTAATCATTATACATTAATGGTAGGTCTTATCACTAATATATAATTGTCTGAGCAATGGAGATATTACAGAGTCATAGGAGTCAGAGTCATATCCTCAGCTGCAGTTTATTATTATTAGTCTTCACAATACACTAATTGCTCTGAATCTCATATGTCGTTTATCTACTGGAAGCGAAATATGGATACAGCGCAAGGATTTCAAGTATTTTATCCTTAATAATAAGATGGTTTGCCATTTCATACAGCGTGAGTTTAGATTCATCTCTAAATGACTCCATTTTACTACAGTCCAAGATATAATGTTCGAGTGTGTGTCCCTGTATTTGTCCACACACTTTACACTTTACTTCATCTAGAGACCTATACAAGCCGAACTGCCAGAAATACCTGTAGCCAAGTCTTATTCGAGCTGAGACAACGTCTGTTAGTCTGCTTTGATTTTGTTTCATACACGTGTTTTACTTGACACATTTCATTGTGATGAACAATGGACCTGCTAGTTCCAGTTTGAACTATTGTACTTTCTTCAAATTCATCCTGGAGTTCTCGTCTAATAACACTTTTAAGGAACCTATTTGATAACTCAAGATTCCGTTCAACGCTGTCTTTTTTTACTGCAGCCTTAGCAAGGGCGTCAACTTTATCATGTTCCTGCAGGCCAATGTGAGAGAGAATTCACAACATTTTGATGTTTTCCCCCTTATTAAGTATGCGTATATATATTTATGTCTGGCTTCGGAGGCAAGCACGTTATTACTTGATTGTAAGCTATTTAATTCTAGTAGTGAGAAAAAGGAGTTAGAAATAATTTAGTTCTCTACTTCAGTATTGTCAATAATTTCGAGTGCTACCAGTATTGTTACCAATTCAGCTTGCATTGTAGATGCCCGATTGCTAACTCTTATATTCCTATGAATTGTGCTGCCATCGGGCTGATGAGCAATAACAGCACTTCCTGCCCTCCCTGTAGCTGTATTGCGTGATCCGTCAGTGTATATGGTCTGTGCTATGTTGTTTTTAGTTTGTATATTGTGAGTATTTTCTATGGTGCTTAATTTAGCAGCAAGCTGAGCATGAGGGTTGTTTGTGATTAGTTTCTTGGTGGGGTATGCAGGGGTCAGGATGTCAAAAGGTACTATCTGCCAGGGTGGAAGGAAGTGCTGTACTCTTTCATCTGTATATACATCGTGCAGTCCCATCATTTTAATATGAGTGGCTGTTCTTTGAATCCATTTACACTCGCTGGTTATATTACATATGTGTTCTAACAGTTCAACTGACGCAATGTTGCTTTTGTTATCAAGCAGAAGCTTTAGTCCCATCATTAAACAATTCTAATAATGGATTACCGGGTACACGACATAGTAGTCTGAGAATATCATAGGTGATACCGTCCTCACCAGGAGTAGTGCTACTGCCCCTGGAGAGGGCTGCATCCAATTCATAATCTGTATATGGAACATCACATTCATCATGTTGCTTGCTCAACATGAAGTTAATGAAGGCATTTCTGTCTTTGGACTTCGCCTGCAATTTCTCCCTAGTGCTAGCTGGTAATATTTCGAAGATAGAAACCTGAGCCCATTTTGTAATTAATTGACTGACTTTCTGTTGCGGGGTTTGGATGTGAAACTTGTCTATTATTTTCACCAATAATTTAGTTTATGCCTTTCCAGGCTATGCCCAGGGAAGTATGCAGGTTAAGTCCACTAACAAAACCCTCCCATTCATTTTGTCTCAGTTCAGTCATTCTCTCCCTCGCCTATACAAGCGCGGCCTGAAACAGTTTAAACATTTGAGGTGTTCTAAGGCTCTTATATGCTCTACCAGTTTGCCTAGTAATTGATTTCAATTCTTTCAGTTTAGCGTCATCATAGTACTGGTTGTGTCCGACCTGCTTACCGGTACGTCTTTTCGTTTGGTGTGACTCACTATTTTTGATGGCCTCATAAGTTTTATTCACGAGGTCATCATAAAACTGTTGTACATTCTCAGGCTCATAATTGTTATACCAATGTTCAATGTTGTCAATAAAGAATTTGTCTTGCTCTTCCCTGACTGTTAGCCTGCGTCTACCCAGCTAAGTGCCAGGTAGGTCAACATTAGCCACGTGTATGTTAGCTGTTATGGCTAAATGGTCAGACATGAAGTCATCCATAATATCAGTCTCATGAGTTGTGTCAGGTTGAAGGTGTCAGGTGTATGACAGGTTGAAGTCAATGCACCTATCTAGGACTCCTTCATATATTTGCGTTGGTTGGTTCTTACTGATAATTCGTACATCATCATATGCATCAAGAAGTGCCATCAATCTTCTACCGTTGGTGCTTGGGAGTTGATCCCCTAATTGTTTGTGTTTAGCATTTTAATCCCCAATTAAGATTGTAGGGTCAGTATATGCAGAATTAAGCAGGTCTGTATACTGGAGGAGGTCAGTAGGTGCATAGGAATTTAAAACATTTAGTGTAGAGTTATCAACGTGTACTCGGATACCATGATATTGAAACCCCTCTCGTTGTTGGGCGGGAAGTGGCTCATGTGGCAGTGATTTTTTAACATACATGAGACACACAGAGATCACACTAACGTGATGCATCAAATGAACAAACTTCGGTTTCAACCTTTTTACCCTATCGTAACTCAGTCGATTAAGGCAGTGTCTGGGATGCTCCCGGAAGCATGTTCGAATCCTCGTCACGGCCCTTGTGGATTTGTTTATAAATGAGACACGTATTTTTGTATTTGAGATTATAACGCTGATAACTAGGCAGATTCTGCGGGGGTTTTACCTACGGGAGTTAGGGTTTCTTGAAGGCAGACAATATATATCTCTTCAGTCATAACCTTATAATGGAGGTCAGAATACCGTTTTCTGAGAGAAGCAATATTCCCGGTGAGTATCTTGATGACACTGTACTTGTTTTTATGAGGTTGAGTGGTCGCCATTGTTCCTGGCTTTTACTCTAGCAGTCTACAGTCTTATAAAATTAATGATATTCCGATACTGTTTGTGGTGCTTTATTGCGGTGTTATTATCCACCTCAGCTCATCACCTGACCCCAGATCTCTAATGCCCTTGTGGCTGAACCATCTGGGATGTGGCGTGTGCGGTTCGAGTTGGACTTCCACGTCCGGTTCCAGTAGGCCTTCCACGTCCGGTTCCAGTAGGCCTTCCACGTCCGGTTCCAGTAGGCCTTCCACGTCCGGTTCCAGTAGGTCTTCCACGTTCGGTTCCAGTAGGCCTTCCACGTTCGGTTCCAGTAGGCCTTCCACGTTCGGTTCCAGTAGGCCTTCCACGTCCGGTTCCAGTAGGCCTTCCACGTCCGGTTCCAGTAGGCCTTCCACGTCCGGTTCCAGTAGGCCTTCCACGTCCGGTTCCAGTAGGCCTTCCACGTCCGGTTCCAGTAGGCCTTCCACGTCCGGTTCCAGTAGGCCTTCCACGTCCGGTTCCAGTAGGCCTTCCACGTTCGGTTCCAGTAGGCCTTCCACGTTCGGTTCCAGTAGGCCTTCCACGTCCGGTTCCAGTAGGCCTTCCACGTCCGGTTCCAGTAGGCCTTCCACGTCCGGTTCCAGTAGGCCTTCCACGTCCGGTTCCACTCCTGCTTTATAACTACAAGCATCACTGGTTGCGATTTCGACTTTAACCACAATCCCTTTCATCATCTTCTTCACTGCTATTTTCCTTCCAATAACTTTTATCAGCACCCGTATTCACATCATAGTCTCCAACATCTTCATTACGATTTTCACTTTCACTGGCATTTAGCTCATTATCGTGAGCAGTTGCATTGTTATCATCTACACCACTTTGCTTTTCCCCTGCTGAATAGTTCACCCCTGTTCATAGTGCACCTCGTCCATGTGGGTAGTAGTGTGGGTAGCGGTGGTCGGGGTGCCCAGCTGGCGTGAGAGCCGGGGTATCCTCAGCCGAGGGCCCACACAAGGGGTGCCCGCTGCCAGGGCACACATGGTTGCACTCCAAAGTTGGCGTGACCTGCACTTATTTAACACTCTCACAGATTCCTGGAGAGTAGTTATCATCGTTTTTTTGTTGCAAGATTTCATTGCTTTGTTCAGTTATTTGCATGCTGAGCTTTTCAATAATTTTGTTTCGTCTTTCTACTGTACTCATAAGCTCAGCAATTGTCTGTGCCTGGTATGGGGCCCCTCGACCAACATGTATTGCTCGAGACTGCTACTGTGTTACTTGAGCTAGCGGCTGTGGCGTTGGGGTGGTTGGGTAAGGTAGGAAAGTGTGGCTGAGTGACTGGAGGCTGTGGCTGAGTGACTGGAGGCTGTGGCTGAGTGACTGGAGGCTGTGGCTGAGTGACTGGAGGTGGCCCTGCAGGTGAGCCAGGGCGCTTATTCCTGCCTCGTGCAGGTGTTCCCAGGGCAGCCCGTCTCGGCGGGAGTGTGGGACAGTCGTCATGCCAGGCGGGAACTCCGTCCAGATGACAGGTGGCACACTTCATTTTAGTAGTTTCACCCTTTGCCTTTTTAGCATCATATACAGATATTACAGGCTTCCGGGCACAGTGGCCACACCGCTCATCATTCCAACAGTTTCTTGCAGCGTAATTGCACCGTTGGCACCTGTAACACCTGCGCCAGGGAGGGTTATAACCTTTCATTGTACGCTGCTGAAATGCATTCGGGACAGTAAATTTGTCCAGCCAGCCTCGTCGCTGGACCAGTGGGCGAGAATCGCCTCTCTGCCAGGTGTACGTTTTGCATTGATAAAGTGCTCATGTTGTTCAACCAGTTTGTGATCCTGGTAAGATTCAAGTCCAAAAAATGATGACGAGTGTCAGGTGGATACTGAGCAGGCGGTGGAGGTTTACACATTGTTATACCAGCGAGCTCATTAGTACAGAAATATTGTACCATCTCTTCTGTAATGTTCACGCGGACATGTTTTACCCGTCGTTTTGTAAACAAATACCCACCACCAGGCTGTTCTTTGACTGCCGCAGCTAACCATGCCGCAGCTAACCATGCCGCAGCTAACCATGCCGCAGCTAACCATGCCGCAGCTAACCATGCCGCAGCTAACCATCTATATTTCGTCACAGTATCCGTGCCCGGGGGGGGAAATGCGGGTTGATTCTTTCCTTCACATTGTTTTGATTTATTGAATGGTTGGCTCCTTGTGTCTTTTTCCGGGTCCCAACACGTGTCCAACCGTTAAGATGTTCGTCACTACTGGACTCCTCCTGGCCACTTTGTGACTCCACTGTGAGAGATACCATGTTTTTATCTACTTCTTGTGAACCTAATGATGTACTAGCACTCTGGTGTGAGTCCAGTGACGCAACACCTGTCGTCTCTAAGGCAGCAGTCGCCATGCCTCGAGTGTCGCCTGGGCAGGGTCACAGCTGCACACAACACGTACCACAGAGTTGCATATTAGTCACACAGCAGAATCATAATGCAAGATCAATAGTAATAATTTAGACACCATGTATGTAGACTGGCGTTTGTCTTTCCATTGGAGACTTTCTGCGCCGTGGAGAGGGGGGCTTGCTGCATGGGTAACAGCTTCTACCTCGTATATACCTAAGCTGGCTTTGTGCTGTGGAGAGGCCACTCCAGATCGACAACCAGAGCGCAACTCCATAGTCTCCTGAGACTGATGGATGACTACTAGTATGCATGCATACATGTACGTAGAACCATCTGTATGTGGAGTTGTCGTCCCTTCACCTTCTAGTGTGTGGTCTGGTCAACATATGTAGAACCACTGCTGAGAGACGGGGCACAAGGAGCCAGGCCTCTCTTCTCCACAGGCACTGATAAGATCGCTTCTGTTTTGAAGGTCTCACAGTTCGAGCTGAAATTTCTTGCCAAATGTATATTCCTTGTCACGTGTGTGTAACACCTCAGTGTGCACAACACACCTGAGACTGGACAGGTATAGCAGTCTACATCACACTGAAATATTTTGGCATAAATTATATAACAGTCCAATAAAGTAGCCCAATTCAATTTCTTTCTATATGTCATGCTCCCCCATACCCATCCCGTGGGCGGTGGCGGAGAGGGTTACAGAGGCACATAATTAGTTCAGGAACTGAACCCCATAGTTCGTTTAGCTAAGCAAGTGACAGTCTTTTGAAGCCAGTTACACAATTGTTAATGTTATATATACATATGTATATGTATGTGTAAATGATTGTATATATATATCGATAATCTTTTTTTGAGGTTCGAGTGGTTCGAGACGGATCGAAAAGTCGTCACTTCATTTGTTTTCAGATGTTTGGGTTTGGTAACTAATTTTCAGCCCCGTAATTGTGACTGTATCAACATTGTGTACAATCAACTCGTCCTTGACTCAAGTCCATTACATCCAGCGATCGACCCCACAGAAGAAATGTCAGCACAGTGGAGAACTGCCCGACAGACCATTGGAACATTATCTAACACAGTGCCGAGTTACAAATCCATTAAGATTTCAACTTAGATTTAACAGAAGTTGTTGCTATACACATGGAGGGCAAAATCTTACTGAAGCGACCATAAGAGTCATAAATACTCATACTCCGCCCAAGTAAAACAGAAACAATCAACACTTAGTGCAGGAATATCCCTGCAGGAATATCCCTGCAGGAATATCCCTGCAAAAAAAAAAAAATCCACAGACCCATTCATAAATTTTTACATGCTGTTTATTCAAAACAGGAATATTCTCAACTATAAATTAATATTATAATATATTATCATATTGTGCATATATAGGCATAGGTTAGGTTAGATATTTTAGGTTCTGTTGGCGATTATTTGTATTTGTAGTACTTTGGTGAAGCATTTACAGCGTTGTGGTTCGAACAGAAGCCGCCAGCAAAGCACTTGTTCGAAAAATGTTCGAACGTCATCAGTTGTGAGTCGCGTGTAAACCATTTTTCATTCATAAACAAAGGAGTTTGGCGGATGGATCAACATGCATTTGGCCTTTGTTTATGAGGACGGACTGTGTGTGTGTATACAGAGTGACGCAGCATATCGCGCGTCCGAACGCTAGACTTCTGTCGACAGTAGAAACAGCATAGTCTAACCAACCCAAACCTAATCCACTCTATCCTCAAGTAACCAAACATAGCGCCGAAGAACACATTGGCCTGGGAATACACGCGAACCTCATAAAGTAGCGTCGAATGTCAAGATAACCCAGGCCCCACACACCACAATAACACGAGTGTTCTCTATTGGCGCCAAGTTTGGATTCACAGGGATAGAGGAAGGGGTGGTGGGGTCATGGGACGGGTGGGGGACCATAGTGGTTTGGGGGCCATGGAGGGGGAGCACGAATGGTGACGGAAAAGGCTCGCATCGTGTAATTAACATTCGTGTCTATATTGGTTTCATAAATCAGCTCCTTGCCCCTTTTCCAAGTCAAATGGTTATGTCCTGGACCAGAGAATTTCTAAATTCTCATAAAGCATGACGAGTTTTCCAGGAATTAGAGTCTGTCGACATCGACGCACACATGTCAGGGTTTTAGACATTACATGAATAACAAAAATGTATCACAACATATCCTCTTAATATGAAGATAATGGGCAGTGACGAGAGGGCAAGAGAAAGGCGGGCAAAAACTACTTTAACTCTTCCCAGGCCTGTTACAGCTCTTATATGGGCAAAATTAGTTCTTGGATTAGCTGTATTTAGCATAGGATTGCATATATTAGGTCTAGGTTAGGTTATACTATTACTTATACTTTATTTTTTGATCATATTCGCTCACTGACATTCTGTGCACTATCATTTATTCGCGCTTGCAACATGGTGTGGGTGAGCGTTGAGGGCCCCAGCTTGCAACATGGTGTGGGTGAGCGTTGAGGGCCCCAGCTTGCAACATGGTGTGGGTGAGCGCTGAGGGCCCCAGCTTGCAACATGGTGTGGGTGAGCGTTGAGGGCCCCAACTTGCAACATGGTGTGGGTGAGCGCTGAGGGCCCCAGCTTGCAACATGGTGTGGGTGAGCGCTGAGGGCCCCAGCTTGCAACATGGTGTGGGTGAGCACTGAGGGCCCCAGCTTGCAACATGGTGTGGGTGAGCGCTGAGGGCCCCAGCTTGCAACATGGTGTGGGTGAGTGCTGAGGGCCCCAGCTTGCAACATGGTGTGGGTGAGCGCTGATGGCCCCCAGCTTGCAACATGGTGTGGGTGAGCGCTGAGGGCCCCCAGCTTGCAACATGGTGTGGGTGAGCGCTGAGGGCCCCAGCTTGCAACATGGTGTGGGTGAGCACTGAGGGCCCCAGCTTGCAACATGGTGTGGGTGAGCGCTGAGGGCCCCAACTTGCAACATGGTGTGGGTGAGCGCTGAGGGCCCCAGCTTGCAACATGGTGTGGGTGAGCGCTGAGGGCCCCAGCTTGCAACATGGTGTGGGTGAGCGCTGAGGGCCCCCAGCTTGCAACATGGTGTGGGTGAGCGCTGAGGGCCCCCAGCTTGCAACATGGTGTGGGTGAGCGCTGAGGGCCCAGCTTGCAACATGGTGTGGGTGAGCGCTGAGGGCCCTCAGCTTGCAACATGGTGTGGGTGAGCGCTGAGTGCCCCCAGCTTGCAACATGGTGTGGGTGAGCGCTGAGGGCCCCCAGCTTGCAACATGGTGTGGGTGAGCGCTGAGGGCCCTCAGCTTGCAACATGGTGTGGGTGAGCGCTGAGGGCCCTCAGCTTGCAACATGGTGTGGGTGAGCGCTGAGGGCCCTCAGCTTGCAACATGGTGTGGGTGAGCGCTGAGGGCCCTCAGCTTGCAACATGGTGTGGGTGAGCGCTGAGGGCCCCCATCTTGCAACATGGTGTGGGTGAGCGCTGAGGGCCCCCAGCTTGCAACATGGTGTGGGTGAGCGCTGAGGGCCCCAGCTTGCAACATGGTGTGGGTGAGCGCTGAGGGCCCCAGCTTGCAACATGGTGTGGGTGAGCGCTGAGGGCCCCAGCTTGCAACATGGTGTGGGTGAGCGCTGAGGGCCCTAGCTTGCAACATGGTGTGGGTGAGCGCTGAGGGCCCCAGCTTGCAACATGGTGTGGGTGAGCGCTGAGGGCCCCAGGGCTGGGTGACCCGTCTGACGTGTTACTTGTAACCCGAGACAGACCTTTGGTTATCAGACCCGCTCAACCTCAACCGTTGAATCCGAATTTCTAGCGTTCACTCGACTATAAAGCACTTTCAACCGTTTAATCCGAATTTCTAGCGTTCGTTCAACTATAACTCACATTCAATAGTTTAATTACAAATATCTAGCGTTCTCGCGACCATAACGCACACTCAGCCGTTTAATCCGGATTTCTTGCGTGCACTTTACTGTAACGCACTCGTTGAAATGCCATACTTGGAAACAAAATATGCATTAGAGAGATTCAAGGTCATTATTATATCATGGCATCTGACATGCTTTTGGATGGAGTGGCTAGCATTGTTGACATGCGTAAGATGATGAGATGAGGGGCACGGTGCCCGGAGTGAGGTACCTGTAGAGTGCGGTACCCGTAGAGTGCGGTGCCCGCGGAGAGTGCGGTGCCCGTAGAGTGCGGTGCCCGTAGAGTGCGGTGCCCGCGTAGAGTGCGGTGCCTGTAGAGTGCGGTGCCTGTAGAGTGCGGTGCCTGTAGAGTGCGGTGCCCGTAGAGTGCGGTGCCCGCGGAGAGTGCGGTGCCCGTAGAGTGCGGTGCCCGTAGAGTGCGGTGCCCGCGGAGAGTGCGGTGCCCGCGGAGAGTGCGGTGCCCGGAACGTTGTGTTTCCATGAGAGCCAACAGCCGTGATCTGGCCACATCCAACCGTTGGAGAGGTTCTTAAAAATCAGTTTTATGAGTACTTTCCTTCACTGGTTACCATGGTATATACACATTCTTACACCAGTAAAAGACGAAGAATACGTATGATACTCATATGAACTGATCAGTCAGGCTTTGTAACTAAGAATCCCGCATGTATACACGCTGGTAAAAGAGCGAAGCTAAAGTGTTTTTGCAGAATGAAAAGCTGTCCGCGGAAAACCCCCCCCACAGTATATGGATTTTTACGTACCCTGCAATTAAGCCCCCGGGAGCTTCAGGGTCCGCTAGCACGTGCTAGTGTCCCCCCCCAGGAGGTACAAGATCACGTATACTGATCCCACCCACGATACGCTTAAGGTCCGCCGGCATTCATCTCAGCCAGGGTCATAGACTGTCTGCTCCGCCCCTTCTCTCACCTCGCATGTCGTACCCCTGGCGGCTGGCCAGTCAACGCTCACATCTCCAGCGTGCTCCGTCCCGCTAACAACATAAACCTAACAGTTCTCCTGCTTGTGCCTACCCAGGACACTGGAGAAAGGTTATATATAGTTTTTCTCCTTCTGTTTGTCACTTGCCGCTCTGGATTTTAAACGACTGACGATATTCCCGCACCCCGGTCGGCCGAGCGGACAGCACGCTTGACTTGTGATCCTGTGGTCCTGGGTTCGATCCCGGGCGCCGGAGAGAAACCTTGGACAAAGTTTCTTTCACCCTATGCCCCTGTTACCTAGCAGTAAAATAGGTACCTGGGTGTTAGTCAGCTGTCACGGGCTGCTTCCTGGGGGTGGAGGCATGGTCGAGGACCGGGCCGCAGGGACACTAAAGCCCCGAAATCATCTCAAGATAACCTCAAGATAACACCCCCCCATACCTCCGCGAAAGCTAACTACTGGATTATATAAGAGTGTTTAACTATTATTAGCGGTATTAACAGGACGGACACAGCAAAACGCAAGGAATCAGTGAATTATTAAACTAAATGTAGAGTACTATGATTCAGTTTGATATATATTACGTAGTGAAAAGTGCATATTACTCCAAAGCTTTATCTTAATAGCTCTACAAATACGTGTGTGTGTTTCACGCCACTGTGTTGCTTAATTTCGTAACTAAAACGGTGACATTTTTATCACTATAAATTAAAAATCGTATGGTGGTTGCTTGTGGGTGAGGCTGAAGGTGTTTGTGTAATGTATGTGGTGTGTGTTGCAGGCATCATGGCGAGGCCCAGGTCACTCATCACGGTAGCCTCGAGGCCCAGGTCACTCATCACGGTGGCCTCGAGGCCCAGGTCACTCATCACGGTAGCCTCGAGGCCCAGGTCACTCATCACGGTAGCCTCGAGGCCCAGGTCACTCATCACGGTAGCCTCGAGGCCCAGGTCACTCATCACGGTGGGCTGGACTCTTCTCTTGACCGCTGCCATCGCTTCAGGCCAGAGCGACAAGTTGGAAGGTAAGATATTGAGTCAGTGGTGTTAGTGGGGCTGTATGCGGACAGACAGCCAGCAACATGTTCCCTTCACATACAGACAGCCAGCAACATGTCTTCACCCAACATAACAGTTTTCAAAGTTGTACTTACAGTTCATACACGTTTCTAAGTGTTCTTTTGACGTTTTCGAGTGAAATACACTAAATGTGTAATTATGTTTCGCAAGCTTAACAGCTCATCGGGTTAGTTTTATATTTAGAAAAAAAAATGTGAACGGAGATTACTCGATTGAAGCTTATATTTCGGTTAAATATAGTCTTGTACTACTTAATCAAATCCAATTCCGTATTAATGGCTATATATTATGTATTTATAAATATATATTTAAATTATATATATTTAGTTATATCATATCATATGTACAATGTATGTACAGGTCAATCCACTACCGCCACCAGTCTTCTATAACACACCAATGCTGACTCTTAATCACAATATATTTCTGCCTCGTCCAGCGCTGTTGCTCATGTCATGAACTTAAAGGCGTCTTCCCATCCTGGGTCGACAAACTCCCCGTGTCTTCCTCAAGAGACTCTTCCAAACGCAGAGCTTAATACACTGCTTGCCGGGGGTGGAGCACTTTTTCTGCCGTTTATGTCCCTGGACTGAGCGAAGCACTTGTCTCTGAGGACCGCGAGTTGAGCACTCGATGTTTATGTCCCTGGACTGAGCGAAGCACTTGTCTCTGAGGACCGCGAGTCGAGCACTCGATGTTTATGTCCCTGGACTGAGCGAAGCACTTGTCTCTGAGGACCGCGAGTCGAGCACTCGATGTTTATGTCCCTGGGGCCAGATTCACGAAAGCACTTACGCAAGTACTTACGAACGTGTCCATCTTTCCTCAATCTTTGACGGCTTTGGTTACATTTATTAAACAGTTTACAAGCATGAAAACTTGCCAATCAACTGTTGTTATTGTTATAAACAGCCTTCTGGTGCTTCCGAGCTCATTAACTGTTTAATAATAGGAAACAAAGCCGCCAAAGATTGAGAAAAGATGTACAGGTTCGTAAGTGTTTGTGTAAGTGCTTTCGTGAATCTGGCGCCTGGACTGACCGAAGCTCTTATGTCACTGCGGACCGCGGGCCGAGCACTGATTATGCCCAAATTTATCGGTGCGCTTGTTATATCGGTCGGCGACTCTGATTGGCTCTCGCCTGCAGTCACTAGTCGCGCGGTTCTGGGCCAAATCTACACGAACGGCCGTCGGCCTCGTTTACTTCTGCAACAGGTTTAACACATTAAACTTTTAAATTCCAATTTTAATCTTAACGTGTTGTGACGAATTAACACGTCCAGATACCTGTACGAAACGCGCAACACCGAGCAGCTTGTTGCGCGCAGTCTTCTCCTACTTAAAATACAACGGGAAGTAATACAGTAAAACACACACCTGCACCCTCCCTGTACACACACACCTGCACCCTCCCTGTACACACACAGTGGGGAGTCGGTCGGCCGAGCGGACAGCACACTGGACTTGTGATCCTGTGGTCCCGGGTTCGATCCCGGGCGCCGGCGAGAAACAATGGGCAGAGTTTCTTTCACCCTATGCCCCTGTTACCTAGCAGTAAAAATAGGTACCTGGGTGTTAGTCAGCTGTCACGGGCTGCTTCCTGGGGGTGGAGGCCTGGTCGAGGACCGGGCCGCGGGACACTAAAGCCCCGAAATCATCTCAAGATAACACCTGCACCCTCCCTGTACACACTCTTGCATCCTCCCAAGAGCTGGAGCTCGACCCTACAGGCACAAATAGGTAAGTACATACGCACACACACCCGCATATCTTATCACTACACTCACCATCTCTGAACAAAACATGCACACACACACACAGTTTCAATGCTTATAGTCGTAATGGCTTGACTCTTCATTACTATCCTTCTCCCTTCTCACACAGTTTCAAAAGTAGATACGATAGATCACAATAGCCTCAAGAACATGCACACCAGTTGAGAGGCGGGACCAAAGAGCCGAAGCTCTACAACCCCCGCTGGAACTAGTACGAACTCCGCACCAGAACATTGAAAGCTATTCAAATACGTTGTACTGGCCCCTTCCCAGGTCGCCAGCACTGGTGGAACCTCGCTCAGAACGACTTGGCGGCCGCCCTCAGCGTGCGAGACAACTGGAATGTGGCCAAGAACGTCGTCGTTTTCGTGGGCGACGGTCTGGGAGTGACCGCCAACACCGCCGCCAGGATCTTCAAGGGACAGAAGCAGGGCAGGAGCGGGGAGGAAGGGTACCTGGTGTGGGACAGGTTCCCCAACACGGCTCTCCTCAAGGTTGGTTTGGAGGCACTCCTGCGCTCACTAGTTTTGGTCAACTAATTTACGTCAATATATTGCCTGTGCTTGTTGTAAGCTAATTGCTGGTACTTTCTGGTAGATTACTGGTGTTTATTTTTTTTATGAACGCTATGGGTGTTAGTTACTCTACAAGGATGTACCTCTCTATCACCAGTGTATGTTCTGTCACAACCCAATGTGCTTTTTTGTATATAAATAAATAAATATAAATATATAATACACATTAATTGGTTCTACACTGTACTTTTTTAATAGCTTGCGCTTTTGATAAATTAATTGCTGATACTTTCTGGTAAATGATGCTTTTTTGTAAATTAATTCTGTAAATTAATGGATCTTTTTTGGCAAATTGCTGCAATTATTGGTACACTAACTGCTTGTACGTTTTGGTAAATAACATGCTCCAATATAATGTTCAGGAAGATGAACAGTTTCTCTTCAAGCATCGTTTGCTCTTAGTATGCTCAAAGAAGACAGGGTAGGGATAACTGAATCATAATTATTCTAGCACAATAACCCTTAGTTTAGGTACGTAAATCTCGGCTCAACTCTCCAACAGGATATAAAATCAGAAGGTACACAATGCCCCATAAAGCCACAGATCATTCTTTTAGGACTCAGAGTGTCTCTCCTGTCCTTTAGCCATAAGACATAACAAACAATGCAAGTACCTCGTGGGACATTGCACCACGCAGGTCCCTTTAGACGTGAAAGTAGTGTTACGAGGGACGGAAGATGAAAGATGTAAAGAGGAATACAAACACACAAAAAAAAGGTCGAATCTATAATCAAATAAGAGGAACAGATTAAGGATGAGAGCGTAACCCAACCTTCCCCCCCTGCCAGACGTACAACGTGGACAAGCAGGTGCCAGACAGCGCTGCCACAGCCACCGCCTTCCTGTGTGGCATCAAAGGTAACTACTACACCCTCGGGGTGGACCCCTCGGTGACCCAGGGCGACTGCGCCGCCAGCAAGAACCCCGCCTTCCATACATCTTCCATCCTCCAGTGGGCGCAAGAGGCGGGCAAAGACACAGGTCAGTATATATAACACGTCTTTGTCTCATCATGTAGAGAGATATAGCAACTCTTCCAATCAAATAAATTCTTGTCACAATGCATACGAGTGATAGGAGAAGCCGCTTAGTGTCTAAGGTGAACCGTGGCCTCAGGTATTGTGACGACGACAAGAGTGACGCACGCCACGCCCGCCGCCGCCTACGCCCACTCCGCCGACCGCGACTGGGAGTGCGACTCCAACCTCGGCAAGAAGGGCGCAGGCTGCAAGGACATCGGCGCCCAGCTGATAACGGAGGCCCCCGGCAGGAATATCAAGGTGGGTGGACCGCATGCCATGGACCGGTGGACTCGTATATATTGTTGAGGCCTGAGGTGGATTGCGCCGCCAGCAGTCTAAGGTCCACCTAAGGTCCTCTCGCTTAACCTCTGAGGTTGAGCGAGAGGATCCTGAAGTCAAGCTTCCGCAGGAAGGGCTCGCTATTACGCCATGGTCCAGGACGGACCCAGACGTCGTCACTTCCTATATTGCTAGGAGTGTGGGTTGGGTGTCTAATACAGTGGTGATACAATCGGCTAATAAATAGGATAAATGTATAAAGGGATAATTATATATTTGAATGAAATAGATAGCACAATGAAGATTGCGTGGAAGTGTTCTCTTACGCTGGGCGGCTCGTACGATGGCGGTGGATAAACTGTTTATTATATATGTGCAGGTGATCCTCGGAGGCGGACGGCAGGCGCTCGGGGCGAGTCACGGCGTTGACAACAACTCGTCGTGTTCGCGCCGCGACGGCCGTGACCTGACCAAGGAGTGGCTGAACGACAAGTTCACGCGCGGTCTCACGGCTCGCTACGTCACAACCTCCGGGGAGCTTGATAGAGTCGACCCTCGCCACACTGAATATCTCCTAGGTAAGTTTCCTTAGCCACTTGGACCGTGGTGGTCTTGCAGGTCAGCGTTCGATCCCCGATAATACAAGTGGCTGAGCATCGTTCCTTCCTTCCTTCTACCCTCCTATCCTGTCCTCGTATCCCCTCCATGTGCTGTACAGTCACACTTGCTTAGCCCTTTCTCCTCATAATTTCATTTCCTTTCAACTTACCTAATTTCGTAGGTAAGTTGTAAGAGTCAAAGGTATAGTTTAATATTCACCTAAATTTTACAGATGAATTTCGCGCCCTGAATAAACCTATGTGGAGTGGCCACCAATTGAGTAATTCCTAAACAGTTACTTCTCTCACTGTCTGCTCTCCGGCAGCGAGTACACACAAGCAGTTGTGTAAAGGAGGCAACGTACGTCCTGCACCTGAAGAAGGCTGGCCAACGTCCTGCACCTGAAGCAGGCTGGCCAACGTCCTGCACCTGAAGCAGGCTGGCCAACGTCCTGTAACTGAAGCAGGCTGGCCAACGTCCTGTAACTGAAGCAGGCTGGCCAACGTCCTGCACCTGAAGCAGGCCAGACAATGTTCTGTACCTGAAGCAGAACGGACAATGTTCTGTACCTGAAGCAGGACGGACAATGTTCTGTACCTGAAGCATGCTGGCCAACGTCCTGTGCCTGAAGCAGGCTGGCCAACGTCCTGTACCTGAAGCAGGCTGGCCAACGTCCTGTACCTGAAGCAGGCTGGCCAACGTCCTGTACCTGAAGCAGGCTGGCCAACGTCCTGTAACTGAAGCAGGCTGGCCAACGTCCTGTAACTGAAGCAGGCTGGCCAACGTCCTGCACCTGAAGCAGGCTGGCCAACGTCCTGCACCTGAAGCAGGCCGGACAATGTTCTGTACCTGAAGCAGGACGGACAATGTTCTGTACCTGAAGCATGCTGGCCAACGTCCTGTGCCTGAAGCAGGCTGGCCAACGTCCTGTACCTGAAGCAGGCTGGCCAACGTCCTGTACCTGAAGCAGGCTGGCCGTGCCTACTACAGCTCACCACGAGAAACACGCGCGGGCCGGAAGGCTGTGCTAGAAAGAGTTTAATTTCCTGTTGGACTTGAGGTCTATGGACCCCATCAGGGTTATCAAGACAACCACAGCAGCTCATTAACGAACCAGCTTAGGGGTAGACTTGTATGAATGTTACGACCAAACCATATTCTCCATACCTATCTTTCTTGATGTTGTTGTTGTTTTAGATTCAGCTACTCGGAACAAAACGTTCCAAGTAGCACGGGTCATGGTGAGCCCGTAGTGGACTTCCCTGGCACAGGAGCTGTTGCTGTTTTAGATTCGGCTTCTCATAACAAAAAAAAAACAAAGTAGCACGGGCTATGGTGAGCCCGCAAGTCTTGCGGGCTCAAGAGGCGGTCTTGTGCCGAGTAGGTGTCGTATTTGTGCTGCGGCGGTGGAGCTCCTACTAAGATTTCGTCATCTGAGGAGTGTGTAACATCCGTAGTTGGTGATTTCGTCTTTCGTCTCGCAGTCTGAGGTAGGCTGAGGTGTCGTGGATTAGTGGTAGAAGCTATTTCAGGAGCGTTGGTGGTGCTGTTAGTATTCGTATACAGCACATCTGCTAGCGCGTCTGCTGAGATGGTGATGGTAGGAGTGTTGGGAGCTGGAGAGGTAAATACCTCTGTGCCATCCGGGTCTTGGGTGGTTCTGGAGTCTGTGTTGAGATCGATCTCGTGGTCGTCCTGGTGGTAATCCCCAGAGTGGCAGTGAGACGCGTCCGGGGCGATGATGGGGTCCAGGGCACAGGAGCGGGGCTGTATTTGTATATACTTCTCAATGCTGTTGTTATTGTTGTTTTAGATTTATCTACTCAGAACGAAATGTCCATGTAGCACGGGCTATGGTGAGCCCATAATTGAGTTCGGTTATTCGCGATAACCTTGTTACTGTGATATTTGGGTCAAAGTTTGAAGTGGAGGTGGGGTTTCCTCCTTTTTTCCTGTTTCTTTTTTTTCGCTTCTGTTTTAGTGCACTGTTTTTAGTGTTGTTTTAATAACATTATCATGGTGGCGGATGTAGGTGCAGAATGTTCACTAGTGAGTCCCATTCTTCAACGGCTTTTTCTAATAATTGTAGTCGCTGTGAAATGTGCATCTAATGCAGCTGCTGTCGTTGGATTAATGTTTAGTTTGATGCGCAGGGCTTCAGTAGCTTCACATTCCAGTAAGTAGTGCAATAGTGGCGCCTCTGCTTCTGTTCCACAGATGTGACACTCTTTAAATATTGGGTTTATTACCTCCCAGCAGCACGTGTAACCAAGTCTGAGTCTGTGTATGGCTACTGCAATGTCTCTGGATAACTTTTTGTTAGGCTTGAAAGAGGAGTAACCAGGAGCTTGTTCGTACCATATCGCAGTGGATCTTCCTTCCGCTACTTTGGCTCTGTGGCGACTTTTGATAGTTGGGAGTATTTTCTTCTTGATTTTTTCCTTAATCTGTGAAAAACTTGGAGGTATTTTAACCAGTACAACAGGTAGGGCAGTGGCAGTTTTTGCTAGTGAGTCTGCCTTTTCATTTACTTTTCAATGTTGTTGTTGTTATAGATTCAGGTACTCGGAACAAGTTCCAAGTAACACGGGCTATGGTGAGCCCGTAACGTACCTGGCACAGGAGTGGGACAAGTAGCACGGGCTATGGTAAGCCCGTAGTGGACTTACTTGGCACGGGAGCGGTGCTCCGTGTTACTTCTCAACATAACGTTTGTTAATGTACAAGAGTGTCCCTCTCACCCCGTCTCCACCTTGGAACACCACCTCACGGTGGTGATGGGAGCTGCGTACAGCGACAGTCTGGTGCACTGTCTCCAGCCCTGACAGCTTCATCACTCTCAGGGCGAAACCTGGGCGTACCTAAGCCTCTACTGAGAGAGGAGGAAAGGGAGTCGACGGAAAGAGGAGAGAGAAATCCAGACCTGGCGTGGGTTTAGATTCAATTCTGCAAACCGGGTGAGACACTGAATATTGTTTTAACCATTTGGGGTTTTGCGACCAGAGGTAGAAGAATGAATGTGTTTCACGCTCTAGGGAAATTTTGTATACAGGCGATGAGTCACAATAACGTGGCTAAAGTATGATGACCAGACCACACACTAGAATGTGAAGGGACGACGACGTTTCGGTCCGTCCTGGACCATTCTCAAGTCAATTGTGATGAGGAATGATGATGATGATGAAGATTAAGCCACCCAAAAGGTGGCACGGGCATGAATAGCCCGTAAGTGGTGGCCATTTTAAGCCATTACCAGTATCAAGAGCTGATACTGGAGATCTGTGGAGGTGCGAATGCACCCTGCATGATGGGAGATGTCTCCCTTGTGAATGTGTTAAGATTCCAACACCCAATGTTAAGATGAAGCCACCCAATAGGTGGCACGGGCATGAATTGGTAAGTGGTGGCCCTTTTGAGCCATCACCAGTATCAATAGATGATACTGGAGATCTGTGGAGGTGCGACTGCACCCAGCGTGACGGGAGATGTCTCCCGTGTTTTAAACAGATGAAGAAGATGAAGATGAAGCCACCCAAAAGATGGCACGGGCATGAATAGCTCGTAAGTGGTGGCCCTTTCGAGCCATCACCAGTATCAAGAGCTGATACTGGAGATCTGTGGAGGTGCAAGTGCACTCAGCGTGACGGGAGATGTCTCCCATGAATGTGTCCAAGATGACGATTAAACCATCGAAAAGGTGGCACGGGCATGAATAGCCCGTAAGTGGTGGCCCTTTTGAGCCATTACCAGTATCAAGAGCTGATACTGGAGATCTGTGGAGGTGCGACTACACCCTGCGTGACGGGAGATGTCTCCCGGACCAAGTGGTGACCAAATGGGGTGATGAGGAAGTAGAGACAGGCAATAAATAGGCACGAGAGAGGTGAGGAGGACGACCGAAACGTCGTCGTCCCTTCACATTCTAGTGTGTGGTCTGGTCATCAAATTTTGTATATTTCCTTTGGGGAATTATGCGAAGAATATAAATCAAATCTCAAGATTACGTGAGTGATTTGTTTATGAAAACTATGGCCTCGAGTGAGGAACAGAGGCCACATCTCCACTACACCCTACATTTATCACTGTAACCTTTAATACTATAAACGACCTTCACTGTAACCACCTACGCTACACTTAACTCACTCCTCGTGATGCTCAGATGTTGCAATTTCACTATTTAAACATCAGCTTTTTTCACGACAACGTTCCCTCTTGTCTAAAACATTTGATTTGTTGATTTTTAACGCGAGGAAAATTATCTATTACATAATTTCGGCGCAGAACTCGTGTACGATACCAATATGTCTTCTCGGATGAGTGAAGCTATAATGCACAAATAATAACAAAGTTATTAAAGACTATAACGTACAAACACAAAATATTGATAAAATAAATAATAACAATATTATAGATACCAAGAGAGAGAGAGATATGATAATAATGAACTAGCAGAACCACACAATTAATGGTATACTTTTTGAGCTGGACCAGATTGATTGATTGATGAAGATTAAGCCACCCAAAAGGTGGCACGGGCATGAATACCCCGTAAGTGGTGGCCCTTTTGAGCCATTACCTTTTGAGATCTGTGGAGGTGCGACTGCACCCCTGCGTGACGGGAGATGTCTCCCTTCCTGGACCAGAGTTCATCAAGCACTTATATACTTGTCCACTTACATCTTTCTTCAATCATGGCAGCTTAGTTAACATGTATTTAACAGTTTATGAGCTCCAAAGCACTATAGACGAGGATACTTATAACAACAATAACCATGAACTACGAAATTTCGCAGCTCGTAGATTGTTTAATAAATACAGACCAATCCTTCGTGATCGAGGAAAGATGTACAGGTTTCGTAAATGGATGCGTAAAATGCCTAGTGTGAATCCTCAAGTGACCTAGATCCACATGTAAGTATCTTAGAACGTGCGAGACAAGATTTCATCTGTCGCTTTCCTTCTTTCCCCCTACAGGACTGTTCGACGACTCTCACTTACCTTACGAGATAGATCGGCTGGTTGGAGCTTCAGGGTCCCCGTCGCTCAAGGACATGACCGTCAAGGCCCTGAGGTTCCTCAGGAAGAACAGGAACGGGTTCTTCCTTCTGGTGGGTGCTCTGGGGTCTTCTCTAGGACACACACACATGTCTCTCATTCTTGTCTAGTTATATCTTGCTCTTTGTTTGATTAATGTAACAATACTTTTAATGGCCTCAGGTACACTGTGCGTCACTTATAATGGTCCCATGTACACTGTACGCCAACTGTGATGGTCCCATGTACTGGACTAACGTTTACAGGTTGAGGGAGGCAGGATCGACCACGCCCTCCACGACAACCAGCCCCACCGCGCCCTGGAGGACACCCTGGCCATGGACAGCGCCGTAGCTGCAGCGCTCAAGGTAAGGAAGGCATCCTGCCACTCCTGAAGGCTAGCACCCACTAGCACTATCCCACTAGTCAAGCTAGTGGGATAGTTCCTGGATCTTGACTAATTAGAGATGAATCTAAGTCTAGTGCATGGGTGTCCTGCGCTGAGGAATGATTTTCGGCTGATTGACGGAAGATGTGAACCAGATGAGGAGGTGTGTACTGTAACATGATGAGAATTGGGTGGATTGGCGTCGTGAACAAATCAAATTTGGGTTGTCAGCAAGGAAACAATGGTTTTAGGGAGACAATGAAGAGGCCTTCGGTACCTGTTGTGAAAACCTCCGGTCGAGCAATCTCTACACTTGAGGACGAATATTCGAGGGAGCTAGCAGCTGTCCGACGGTGGAGATAGAGCAGATTTCGAGCATAGAAGCAGGAGGTAGGAGAAAGAGACGACTCAACAGGATAGGTAGGAAGACCTTGTTAGTTGGGGGATTCTCAGATATGTAAACCGGGCCTCTTGTTTCAGGGATGAGCATTACAGGATGAGGGTGTGAGTTCCTCGAGCTGGTATAGGTGACGTAGTTGGATAGGATGAACAATAGCAATGGGAAAAAGCCTATTGTCTGCCTGTCTGTTGGAGGGGATGATGTTGGCAAGGGTAGAAGTGAAGAACTTCTCGGTAAATTAAACCAAGAAATAATGATGAGGAAAAAAGGATCGGGCTCCGAGCATATGTGAATTGTTTGTTTACACAGGTAAGTACAGGAGCTGATGCTTTATGACTCCTGTTAGCAGTTCTGCCAAGGTTCGGTGCTGGTGGTGAGTGGTTGTCAAGGTCAGTGGAGATTATTCCATTTAGCTGAGCTCTAGGAGACTCGAACCGCGGGCCCCTCGCGTGCGAGACCATAGCACTATCGACTGGGCTATGAGTAGTCTTAAAAAAGGCTCCTTTTTAAGACTGCTGAGAGCCCAGTCGATAGTGTTCCGGCCTCACACGAGTGGTGTTCAGGGTTCGAGACCCATACAGCCCAGGTGAATGGCAAACGAATGGAATGTTTATTTCCACGGAAGTGTGGAATGCAATTTACATGAGATTAACTGCCGACTTGAGAGTAATTATCAGAAGAAGGCGGCTAGCCGGAAAAGCATCGTCTTGGTTATGAAATACTATTAATCAAGAACGTTCATTGGCCAGAACTCTCTACGCTATACAGTGATAATGGCTTAGTGGTGTCTCCTGATGATTGATTGATTGATGAAGATTAAGCTACCCAAGAGGTGGCACGGGCATGAAAAGCCCGTAAGTGGTAGATTTTCTGGAGTGAATGTGATCTTTCTTCGTGAAAGGATATACTGTGTGCTGAGCTCGCATTTAAATCGTCAGTTGTTACTATGTGGCTGCTATCGCGGGGGATTTCTCCTGATAATTGCCTTACCTTACCTAGCCAGACCTCTTCGTAGGTGAGACTGAGGTGGCGGCCTGGGCAGACACGCTGGTTGAAGCAGTTAGCAGTACTTTAAACTCTTAGTCTAGATTTCTGGGAGTGAACGATAACACAGGGCATTAGGACGACGCCACACACAAATGGAAAGGAAAGTTATGTAGAGAAACTAACAAGTTCAGATGAAAGTATTAAGGGTGGACACGGACACGCAATGACACCCTAAATGTGGACCTGCAGTAGGAGTAACCCGCTTCCACTCAGGGTAAATCATCCTGTTATCACTAGGTATAATTCATCTCGCCACAGAAATAACAGAAAAATACTTACTGTAAGTCATCACACACAAAAAAGTACGACGTCAATAAATTTCTCACCAAATATCTGTGTACACAATTCCGGAAGATGCAAACGGAGGTTTTGATGATGGCTCGTAGAGTAGGAAGTTGTTTAAACAATTGTTAACTGTGAACTCGGTACAGGAGATCGACTTGGAGGAGACGCTACTGGTGGTGACCGCGGACCACTCCCACGTGATGACCATCAACGGGTACCCAGACCGCGGAAACGACATTCTTGGTGAGTTCCAGATTTCCCTTTCCCACTGATGCAGTGTTGCCTGTAACTTTGTTGATGTTTCCCGCAGGATTTACACATGCTGCCCCCCGTGCTGATATTATTGGTCTCTGCCTTAATGTATGTTGTTACCTAACAGGGAAATATGCAACTAACGAACGGTGCTAAGCAAGTTGCATTCATACTGGACTGCTTTTGGTGTTGCTCACTGCACTTTAACACACATTAAAACTACACTCATTATTTTATCGTGTAAATGTCTTCAGTGGAAATTCTACAACAGCAGCCTACTACACTTGAACTCCTCGTGTCAAGCATGAATATGTCAGATATTCACATATAACACGAGATAAATCAATTGTCATCCACACTACCGTGGAAATAAACATTTCATAAACACAATCGACTTGATGATGGTTCAGGACGGACCGAAACGTCGTCGTCTCTTCATCTTCTGGTTTGTGTGTGGTTTGGTCACCATGTCTTCAGCCACGTTATTGTAACTCATCGTCTGCAAACAATTCATTCACCTGGGGCTAGATTCACAAAGCAGTTACGCAAGTACTTACGAACGTGTTCATCTTTCCTCAATCTTTGACAGCTTTGGTTATATTTATTAAACAGTTTATAAGCATGAAAACTTCCCAATCAACTGTTGTTATTGTTATAAATAGCCTCCTGGTGCTTCGGAGGTCATTAACTGTTTAATAATTGTAAACAAAGCCGCCAAAGATTGAGAAAAGATGTACAGGTTCGTAAGTGCTTGCGTAACTGCTGCGTGAATCTGGTACCTGGGCTCTTGGAGAGTCCTGGAGACTCTTCACACTCGTGAGGTCTGCGGATCGAATCTCCAAGAGCTCAGATGAATGAAACACTATGTAAATATAATTTTTCTAATTTATTTATTTAAATAATTTATCTAAAGTTTATAGATAATAATTTATCTAAATATAATCTAGTTGCTTTCCTACGTGTATTAATACCTGTGTTGGCCCTGGCAGGTATTAGTGGAGATATATCAAAGGTGGACGGCCTGCCCTACACCACCCTTATGTTCACCAACGGCCCAGGATACAACTACACCGTTAACAGGAACCAGGTAAGCTGAAACTGGTACATCACAGTTACTCTTCATTCTTATCCACCACAACGGCAGTTTCATTGATTACGTTGTATTTGATCTGGTTATAATTTCACTAAGGCTGCAGGTAGGTGCCTAAATCTGAACTTAACCAATATAACAAATCCACAAGGGCTGTGACGAGGGTTCGAACCTACGTCCCAGAGGATCCCAGACGCTGCCTTAATCGACTGAGCTTCGACATGGTCAAATATCTATACGACAATTGTATATGCAATATACAATGTGTATTGTATATACAATTGTTTCCAATATACATTGTTTCCTGCTCTGTTTTGTGTTTACATATTCAACTCCTCATTCATATTGACTTTACTGTTATTCACAAGGAGCGTATAAAGTATAGTTCAATGAAGACGAATGGAATGTTTTCTACTGGGAAAATGTAATTGGGTACATTGTCTCCTGTAATATAATCATGGCACTTCCTGCTACATTCCTTTGTGATGTGAGGAATGATTATTATCGCTGATGCGTCAGTGCGCAGCGTCAGAGTAGGCTGACCAATATAGAGGATTGCACGCTGGGTAATCTTAGTGTTGTGGGCTGGGAATGTCCCCATGCATCGGGGCTTGTGGCAGTTTTGTTGCTGAATCTCAAATATTTTGTTCAACTTATTTTTCGTATTTTAATCAAGACAAATATTTGTATTTTCATAAGAGTGGTTTACTATGTTTTTACTGCTTATTGATTTTATAATTAATGAACTACGCGGTAAGGGAAAGTCTTAAGCCTGGTAATAGGAGTCAAAAGTTGTCAATTAAGCCTGTTAACAAGAGTCAAAAGTTGTCAATTAAGCCTGCTAACAGGAGTCAAAAGTTGTCAATTAAGCCTGTTAACAGGAGTCTAAAGTTATCAATTAAGCCTGCTAACATGGGTCAAAAGTTATCAATTAAGCCTGTTAACAGGAGTCAAAAATTGTCAATTAAGCCTGCTAACATGAGTCAAAAGTTATCAATTAAGCCTGTTAACAGGAGTCAAAAATTGTCAATTAAGCCCGCTAACATGAGTCAAAAGTTATCAATTAAGCCTGTTAACAGGAGTCAAAAATTGTCAATTAAGCCTGCTAACATGAGTCAAAAGTTATCAATTAAGCCTGTTAACAGGAGTCAAAAATTGTCAATTAAGCCTGCTAACATGAGTCAAAAGTTGTCTTGTGCAGCGATCTGTGTAAACAAATCATGTTACAAGTGTTGGTATTGGTACAGGTGCGGCGGCCGGACCCCAGGCTGATCAACACTAAACACCCAGACTACCGCTTCCTGGCGGCAGTCCCCACGCCGCCCAACGAAGAGACACACGGCGGGGAGGACGTGGCCGTCTGGGCAGTAGGTATGACTATTATAAAGCTTGCCTTTTTCGCCTTTCTTTGTTCAAGGATCAATTTGTCAATTGTTATTTCATTCTTCCGTGTTACACAGGACCGATGGCTCACCTGTTCCACCGGACCCACGAGCAGAACTACGTGGCCCACGTCATGGCCTACGCGTCGTGCGTGGGGCCCAGCCTGAACCGGTGCGAGCGGCCAGCCCACGCCTCCTTCACCAGGGGCCCCGTGCCGGCGGCCAAACCTCCGCCTCCTCGCCCGCGTCCCGCTGCGGTGCACGTCGCCGCCCCCGCGGTCACCGCCACGGCGTTTCGGACGTCGGGAGGCTTGCCCAAGTTCCCTACCTTGTCGCCCGTGTTGCAGCAGTTGCTGAACGACAATGAACAGAAGGTAAGTGGGTCGCCATCAGCGGCTCTTGGGTGGGTCGCCATCAGCCGCTCTTGGGTGGGTCGCCATCAGCCGCTCTTGGGTGGGTCGCCATCAGCCGCTCTTGGGTGGGTCGCCATCAGCGGCTCTTGGGTGGGTCGCCATCAGCGGCTCTTGGGTGGGATACATAAACTTCATTACCCTATTAATGAAGGGTTAACATATTTAGTTACATCTGCATTGGTATAAATATATTTAAAACTCTATGGACTCGGCACTGCACATTTAATTTCCAATGACTTCTTGGAAGATTTTTCTTCAGTGCAATCTGTATTCAGGGAGATCCCCTGGACGTAATGGATTCAAAACCACTACGCATTTAGTGCGATTATCTCCTCTCTATCCCCAACCTGCCTATGGCCATCCTCCAGCACTTACCAGACAACCAGCAAAATTTGGTGAGGCTAGCCCCAAACATCTGGCCTCCAACGTTGGGTAAACAATTAGACACATTTTATCTTTTAGCTATTAATATAGTTATACAGGATGACATCACGCGACCCTGATAAACACCTACATTAATTTTATCACACCAGTCACTCAACACACCATTAGCCTCCCTAGTCTTGTACTAGTTCCTGCATAGAGATGTTTCGCAGCATTTAAGAGAGCTCAGCTAACATAGAACTCGCTCCTTGCTCAGAAGTCCTTCATTAACTTTATCATATGTTTTGTCCAAAGTCCATAAATGTCATGTACATATTGAAATATTTCTCACATACTTTCCTACAAGTCGTCTTCAAGAAAGTGTCTCCAGTGCACACCTCCTCCTACTACAAAACTCACAAAGTTTATCATAAAATTTCTTTGTAATTTCCAGTATTCTTCCAGTTACTATTCTGTCAATACACTTGGTCATCTGCACTCACTATTTGATTTATTTGAATAAAGTGCTACAGTCACAGTTTTTTTCCTCCAGTGGCAAACTCCCAACAACCACTAAACAATCCAGACAGGTCGAGACGTTTGGGCAGTGTTCTTTGCACCAAATGCTTATGTTCACATAACAGTAAATAGGTAACGTTGAATTAGGCATCTAGAGAAAGGTTAATAGTCGGCCTAGGACGACTTCAGTAGGTCTAACAAACCTTCGTACCCATGCAACAGGAAAATCACTTACAACATAACATGGAACCCAAAGTAGTATAATCATCTTACAATACATCTGCCTTCGTGTTCTCTTGAACTCGTAGAACAATGATGCCGTGTCGGCTGATGCTCAGTCGCGTTAGTATTTACGCACTGACCAACTTTGTGTTCCAGATTGTGACGGCTCTTGGCACGGAGTCCGTGAAGAGTTTCTCAGCCACCTCAGACGTCCGGCAGCTCCTTGGCCGGAACGTGGTGCTGCCCCACGGCCAGTAGGCAGCTCAGCCTCCACGGGTAAAGACCTTCAAAGGTAAGACAATCCTTCCCCCCCAACGGTGAGGCGGAGGCACATCTCCACACAGTGGTGCAGACCGTTAAACAGTCATATTATCCTGTCATATGTGACAAGACTATACTCATTTCCCAGGCATGGCTCACATAACACAGGAGGGTGTGCCTCAGTGTACTCATCTCTCACATAACACAAAGACTATAACTGTATTCGTTGCACTCAAGGCACCACATTGCAGAAGATTGTATATTTAATTTTTAAATTAGTGTTCTGAGCTTCCACTTGGCCTCTTTGCTCCCCTCTGTGGAATGTTCAAAATGATCCACTAAGACTGACTTTGCAGTCCCAGTGGGCCCTTTTCGGTCGCTTTAACGTCACCCGTCAGCAGAGAACGATGTCAGACCGACGTCAAAGCGACCAAAAACGTCCACTGGGCCAGCAGCTGAGGGATAAGACAGGCAGGCAGGTCCCCAGCGCCTCTCTAACTGTTGCTGGAATACCAGTCACCGTCTACGTGAGCTGAATGACGCTGCAACAACTCTCAGCTCTTTGTATCTGCTGGATTGACCCATTTGGTCTCTCAACCCTTAAGGCCTATTTACTTCTGGCAATGCTGGACGTAAGATCTATCACTTTCTGGTGGTGTTGGTTTTAAGACATATTACCAACTGGTGATGGATTTAAGACCTATTAACAACTGGTGATGTTGAACTTAAGACCTATTAACAACTGGTGGTGTTGGACGTAAGGCTTCTCAACCCCCTAGCGGATCACTAAGGTCACCACTATATATTGCTGACTTTACTGACTAACCAGTGAGTATATACTTAGTCCTGAATGGCTAATATAAACTCAGTGGGTATAAAAGAACAGAGAAAGCAGGTGTCTATGCACCAGAGAGATTTACAACTGCTTCGGCTCCTTTGTACGCAACCCGTTCTCGCAAATTTAATAAGTCAATATTGACTTATTAAATATGTGCATAGGTGACATACTTAACATAATAGATACCCTTATAAAGATTCATAGAAAACACCGATCTTACCTAACCTTGTTAGTATCTTAAGATAAGCATCTTATTGCTTCGTAATTACGATTATTACCTAACCTATAATAGGTATAGGTTAAGTAATAATTGTAATTACGAAGCACGGATGCACGTAATTGTAATTACGAAGCACGTCCACGGATGGTGCCGAATAACCAAGAGGCCCTGGGTTCGATGCCCTCGGCATGGCAGAGAGGTTTGGGGGCCACGTTTCTTTTCATCTCATGCTTCTGTTCACCTAGTAGTAAATAAGAACCCCGGGGAGTCAGGTAACTGTTGTGGGGGGGGGGGGAGGGGGCTGCATCCTGGCAAAAAGTAATTATTTTTCTCTGCTGCTGTATTCTCTTCACAGCATGCACTACAGTTAGTTAGTTAGTTAGTTTAGTTCATTTATTATGGGTATGGGGTGCATAATAAATGAACTAAACTAACTGTAGTGCATGCTGTGAAGAGAATACAACATTTTTCGTACTGTAGTTTTAGAACGCGCCTACGATGGAACACGTTGTATATATATGTTACAAACATATACAATATTGTATATGTTGTATACTGTATATTGAATTCCAGTGTTTACTGTTAGTCCATAATGTTAATGAACTGTATGTTATGAGGATAAAGCAGCTAATTTAAACAATAATATTTCCCAAACGGAACATAAAATATGTGCTTATGTCCATAGTTGTATCATAAGTTAATCCAAAAAGCGTTGACGACAATAAAATATATCTGAACACACTTTAGTATAAGATATCAACACTATCTTATTCAAACTGCATTGGATAAGATATTGTCTTGAAGTATTTTCCGAGAAACACTTATCTTGTGTAAATAATAATAATAACAATAATAATAATAATAATAATAATAATAATAATAATAATGTTTATTCAGATAAAAGTACATACATTCAAAATGAGTTACAAACAGAATATTGGATGTCTAGACAGAGCTAGTACATATTATTCCTATATATCTACGCCAGACCAGACATAGGTAAATCAAAGTCATGAAATCAGTAACAAAATCCTCCCCAACAGCAAGCTCACCCACCGGTCGGTACAGGGACGGCTCGCTTCTTGCAGGCCGGTGTTCGAGTCCCGAGGGTCCAAGTGTCTGGGACACCATTCCTTCCTTCCTTCTGACCTCACATCAAAGCTCCTGGTCCACATTCCTTCCAAGTGTTATATAGTCATACTAGCTTAAGCGCTTTCCTCCTCATAATTACCTTAACCTTGTCAACAACTGACCTGTTGTGGTTTGCAGATTGTTGGGGGTGACGTTTAAGGAAGGTCGCGCCTCGGCCGCCCACATTCAGACGGCCGGCTGCGGGACGTGGGGCTGAAGGTCTCCTTCTAGATGTTCCTCAATACCTCAGGCAGCTTCTGAGGCTCTAAATAACTTCTTTAAAGACTCGACGGATCTTTTTTTTGAGTCTCAAGATGACGTGTGATCATCGTCTTGGCCATCTTCACCCTCCGGGAGACCCACGAGCTTCTACTTGATGTCTCACATTTGTTTCTTAATTTTCTCACGCGGTTTATTTTGTAGATATGAAGCCTCAATCTGCCTAGTATGTGACGGATACACATACAACATGTATATATGTATATACGTGTATATACGTATACATATACATGTATATACGTAGTTATATTGTTCAGAGTGAGCTATGGAACTGTGTTCATCCTTGCAGCTAGTCTACCGTAGTCTGTAAACGCAGCTTATTGGTTCTATATCTACAATATAAAGTATACTTTTCAGGGAAACATCTACTTCGTAAATTGTGACTGTTAAGTGGCCCTACCTGTTAGTTCCTAGTGCGTGTTATGGTAACAATTGTTGCTGAAACTACATTACTTTATCATGTCAAGCAGAGTTCCAGGCGGCAAGCGATGTACCCTCTGGTATAATATCTCGGGGTTATCTACTATATTGGGCCGTCGAGTGTACAGAATAATTTGCCAAAAATCTTTTAAGCAATGTTATATTTTGTTCCCCCTTAAGTATCGCATCAAATCTGAGGCGAGACAGTTTAGAATCTGGCCAATGGCACTCTACGAGCCAAGATAAATGGCGTTGCAGACAATGCCCCACAACAACGGAACTGGCCATTTATACACCCAACAAACACATTCGAGAAGGAGAAGAATCCAGTGGGCAAAACATGCTCGGGTAATGTTTAATAATGAATGTTAGAACATCGTTTTCAATGTTGATTTAATGTTACGTCAACGTCATTTGGCCAGATGTTTGCCCTGGGGGAAAAGTGACAAGGCTTCGGGGTTTTTTCCCTGGACCGAAATCGAATGCTTGAAAATATTCAAACAATAATTAACCTCACGACAACTATCTTAAAAAAAGTGAACTATATCTATTATCTTTTATTATTAATAAGGAGCATCATGATGTTCAACAGCTGTGTTGCGCATTTTATTAATTCATTCCTTTGCGTACATCTTATTATTTTTTTCATCTGAACGCTTCTTCGAATATCTATAATTTGTTTCCTTACTAAACTTTCGTATATTAGAGGCAGGCACCTTAGGCCTTGGAAAGCAATTTAAAAATCAAGTGAAATACTAGTAAAGACTTTGTATAATGAACAATAGGATTATAGTACAACTCAAATGAAAACTTACAGTGCTTTAATAGTCACCGAAACCGAAAAGCTACGCAAAGGTACTCATCGATTTAGAAAACATTTATGTTTCTCTTCTATATTTTTTTGTTATAATACAACTTTTAAATGAATAAGTTCGTTCTGGACATTAACTTTAAGCCACTGCAATATAAAATGACCTTCAGAAACACATTAGTATCCTAGTGTAAACAATGTGGCTTTATGAAGTGTTCGCTAAGTACAATAATGACTTCCGTGTGACAAAAGGACCCCTGACCAGGGCTAACTATACTGACAGGGTTAAAAAATCCTATTTTCACCCTTGTCAGATTTCACGCTATACACCCTTGTATACCCCAGGGTGAAACCATCAACCGTTGCCTAACTCCCGGGTATCTATTCACTGATAGTCAAACAGAGGCATCAGGTGACGGGAAAACGATACCCAAATGCTTTTTGTCCTTGCTACGAGAATCGAACCCGGGATGTCTGGGCTGTGATCTGATTGTCTGTGCTTATCTGTATTTGAATGTGCCGAATCCAAACGCGTTCTTTGTTTCAAAATAACATGGCGGAAACAGAGATATATATTTTTTGTTTACTATTAAACGTAAGCGTGTGGTGTAGAGGTGAATTTGCAACTACTGTTGTAATTACTGTATTTAATGTAATATTATAAAATAGATTTATATTGTATGCTGTTTTTCTTATTAATCCCACCCGCCTCTCACCTCTTTGAAGCCTCAGCATTGTAGCTTCCAAAGAAAAAATAGTAGAATTGACTTTTATTAAAGTCCTAATTATTAAATCTAGTTTATTAAATCCTAATTTTATTGTCAGGACAATGGGTACCAGATTAGGTGAGTGGCTATGTAACAAGAAGGTTACAACCTGATGCCTATCCTGTTCCTTCAGGCCACCTTGAGAACGCTACACGTTATTGTGACCTAAAACTAATACTTCATCCAGAAGAATCCTTAAGTCTTTCCAGCATATGAGCAAGAGTGAATGCCAAATTTTATGCATTGGAGTTAGCCAGTTGGTTTAGCCCGAAACGCTGCGCGAACTAGTGGCTTTACAAGAATGTATTTACTATGCTATGTATCTTCACAATCCCATTGTACCTTCTTGTATATATATAAATAAATAAATAAATAAATAAATAAATAAAGTAGTGCTTCAGGTTGGTAATTGACCAGCGTCAGGTCACCCCTCTTGGAAGGTACTGGCTATTATATTCTGTGTCACACAACGTGTCTCCAGATGACGTGATTCAAAGCCTAAAGCCCTCGACGGTTGTCATGTCTTGAGAATGTCACGATTGGGGCGTGACTGGTCGAATACGACAGTCAAGTTAGTCTATTTGAGTCTGAGAAGACGGTCCGATTAATCCTGGTTATTCCAACCAGGATTAAACCTGGTGTAATCCTGGTTTTTCTCCTCTCTTTAATGGATGGCAAGTATTTGTGTGGATTTATTGGTGTAAGGAAATCTTATTTGTCTCTAGGCGTACCACATTAATATATAAGAGTGAGAAAATAATTGTATTTTACCCAAATTGACCTGCAGTTTGAAAAATACGATGCAGATTTGTACTATTACTCTTTACCGTTTTTTTGCACAAATCAGTGCGATTGCACATATTTGAAGTTTTAAGTTAAGGGGGCTTATTACGGGTTTCGTAAAAATTGTTCAATTTGTTTATAAATTTATTTATGAAATGGTTATAGAAAGGGCTGCAACTGGTCCAAGTTTCAGCATCACACCCTAAACAGAAAAGGAGAAAAAAAATACGCAACGTATTATGCAACGAATTTTCAACATTTTCAAATAGTTTCAGGGAACACATGTGTCAACTAAAATCATTTCTATAACACTCAGATATTAAATGTAGCACATAATAAAGGATTGTAGTGATCAGTTTTATCAAAAAAGTGTTTAGTGCAATAATATAATTATTCAAAGTTACCCTTCCAAAAATATGCAATATATGATGTTTATAAATTTTTATAAAATCAACAAATGGACTTTGGACTAAAATGTCTCAATAGGTTTGTAGAAGCACAAACTCTACATACAAGGTGTAATTTGCATGTAAATTGATTAATAAATGAAAGCTCTGAAGTACTTTGAAGGTGTAAATTACTTTCCAGAGTAAAATAAAGATCCAAGTTCGGCCACCTGTAGCTGAGCATGACTTCGACAGATTTCGTTCATAATTGGCAACCTTGCAGATAGGCATCCATTGCGCAAGGTGTGCAAGTTTCATGCAAATCCCTTGATAACAAACGAGAAAAAAAAATTGGCCAAAAAAAAAAGAAAAAAAAAAATTACATATAAATATATTGCACATACATATTACAATTATTACAAGAGTTTGTGCTTCTACAGCACATAGTAGACATTTTAGTTGACACTTGTGTTCCCTGAGATTATTTGAGAATGTTGAACATTCGTTGCATAATACGTTGTGTATTTTTTTCTCCTTTTCTGTTTAGGGTGTGATGGTGAAACTTGGACCAGTTGCAGCCCTTTCTATAACCATTTCATAAAAAAATTTATAAGCAAATTGAACAACTTTTAATTTATACTGATATGCCCCCTTAAGTGTTTACTGCAGTACGATTTAATACTAAGTGTAATAAGTACATTTCCTTACTGTCATACACAGTACATAATTGCACTTATGGGGCTGTTACATTTACCTCCCCCATTTATTATCCTCGTTTTTTTGTTAAGACTCTCAAAATTTTAACATTAAATTGTTTAATTAATTACTTCTCACAAGTTTTAAATATTAGGAATTTCTTTTTCAGTTTTATTAAACAATAGAGATTTTATACAAAATTGGAAAATATCCTAAGTTACATTACAATTTATTGATATATTTTAGTTTTGTTTTATTAGTTTCATAAAACTGTAATATTAATATAGCTGTAGGTTAAGTAAAAATTGTAATTAAGAAGCAATAAAATTATTATCTTCAAAAACTAAGACGGTTAGGTGAGGTCGTGGTTTTCTATTCAGTTTTTCAGGTAAACTCAAATATTCACAATATATTTGACAATACGATTTAATACTAAGTGAAAATAAGTACAATTCCTGACTGCTATGAATAGTACATAATTGCACTTATTTGTGCTCTTACATTTACCTCCCCATTTTTGGAGGACGAGCTGGGGAACTATGACCATAAGAGAAAACGGGGATTAGTCATATTTTGCCTAAACTGACATGCAGTTTCCAAAATACGATGGATATTTAAAATATTATGCTAGTGCTATTTTTAAGCATAGCTGAGGGTAATTGCACATATTTGAAGCTTAAAATTTAGTCTATTTATATAAGGAACTTTGATCATAAGAGAAAACGGAGATTTTTCACATTTTACCCAAACTGATGCAATGTCGATTACCTCGATCTACATACAAATCGGGCAAAAATTGCATTAAACTCAGTTTGGAAGGAACCAAAACCTTCTCTTAGCTGTTTTCTTCGAAACACATCGAATTTTATTGCATAATCACTCATTTGCATGTTGTATGAACGTCAGTCTGTTATGCTAATGTCGACTGTATCGATGTCCACGCGATTCGATTGAAAATTTCATTCAAATCGATTGGGAACGAACCAAAAAGTGTGAGTTCCTAATATATCGAAGTTGTATTTGGTGTTTACATGTTGACGAACATTAAAACGCCGAATTTCGCTCAATATACATTTATTTGCATGCAAAATGCAATCGTGTCTTGTGCAATAATGTGAATTGTATCATTCTACAATACAATCGATTAAAAATTCGGAGATGATCGATTTCTAAGGACGAAAACTTAACATTTCATAGTCATAACAGATTCTAACTGACAAACGTTGAAAATTAAAAAGAAAGCCATACAATTTTAAGGGCTAACTAGCTTATAGTAGTAAAAAATAGCATAAAATTATTTTATCGATCGAATTTCTGCATTGATACACATAAATCTATGCATCCAATGCTACATTCTCGTGTATATAATTGAACCCATCACGTTTGACAAGGTGATTTGAACCATTTACAAGGTACTAAATGACGAAAAACAAATTTTTCATGATCATAAATCATAATTGGGCAGTCTCTGTGGCGCAGTGGAAACACACTCGCCTCGTGCTACGCGAGAGATGGGTTGGGATGGAAATAAAGATTTTTTTATTTATTAATACGAACCCAATCCTGGGTTTGTATCCTGGCTGGGGAGGATTGACTAGGCGGCAACCTCTGTTCACCCAGCAGTGAATCGGTAACTCAGAGTTAAAGGATTTGGCGGGTTGTATTCCAGAGGAGAATTAAGATTAAGGACCTGCCCAAGACACTATGCGTGTTAGTGGCTTTACAAGAATGTACCCTCGTATATATAATCAATAAAACAAAAAGTCAACTGTCAATCGTCGAAAATTAAAAGAAAACCATAGAAATATTTGGGCAGACTAAACTATAGTTGGAGAATATTTACTAAGACCGTTTCTTCGAATAAATTTCTTCGTTAATACACGTGAATAGATGCAACCAATGAAACAGTCTTGAGTATAAAGTTAAACCCATTATGTTTGATAAGCTAACTGCTCCATTTCTTAGGAACTATATTAAACCATTCAATAAAATAACAATAATATATCAAAGATATTACATTTTGACGAACGTGATAACATCGATTTTCTTATATAGTCGTAGTGACTTGGTGCTTTCCCCTGATAGTTACATTCTAAATTCAGTCAGTTTCATGCTGCATGCTTGTCATGTTTGTATATTGATGTCCATTTCATCTTTGGAGAATCGATTCGAGCGAAAATTGCATTCAAATCCATTGGGAACGAACTAATGTGTTTGATTTTCCAATCTATCCAAGTTGTATTTGGAGTTTACATCGAAA
>NC_091167.1:31838624-31853624 GCF_040958095.1 Procambarus clarkii
TGTGAAACACAGCCTACGAGCTCCACCTTAGAGAAGAGGAGGATCTTTCTCGCCTCTTGTTATTACGCTCTATATGTCACACTCTAGTGGCACCTCTCAAGTGCGATATCTCTCTTGATGGTGAATAATTATGCTGAGAAAATTGCAAACTACCACACGGTAAGCATAGATGTGAAATAAGCGAACCTTCATGAAAACATTATGAATGTCTGAGGCAAGACGTTAGAATCTCTGACACCCCAGTACAACAAATCCAGATTAATGGTCTCGATTTGTTTTATGTAGGAATGGAATGCAAAAATGCTGATGTCATAATCTCTCGTGAGTGTTGACCTCTGAGAGGAACACTTTTGAGGTGAGCTGTTCGCCTCGAGGTAAAGCAGCGCGTGTCTAAGTTCTCCAGTACGCCAGCTTCAGGAGCGGGGTCCAGGAGAGTGAAGTGTTCCATGCTGGTCTCCAGGTGTGGGCAGTGTATCATGCGTGTGTACACGAGGGGGAAGTACTGGCGTCCAGGAAGGTGTAGTGGCCCCTAATGTGTCTTGGAAGGTTGGGAGGGGTGGGGGGGGGGAGGGGAGGTTGTAATGTGTCTTACTGGTCTCCAAGTAATTTACTTGTCATGTTATGGGGGTGAGTAGTGTGTCATACTAGTGTACAGAAGGGTGCGGTGTGTCTTACTACTGTCCAAGAGAGAATAATGTGTTTTACTGTTGTTCAGGATTATATACTGTTTGTTAATAGTGTCCAGGAGAGTGTATCCTGAGTTACTAATGTCCATGAGGATGTAATGTGTCTTACAACTGTAAAGGAGAGTGTAGTGTGTCTACTAGTGTTCTTGAGGGTGTAGTGTGCCTTACTAGTATCAATGAGTGTATAGTGTCCAGGGAAGTATAGCATTCCATACTGGTGTCCAGAAGATTGAAGTGATCCTTGCCAGTGTCCAGGATGGCGAAATGTGTCTTCCTGGTGCCAAGGAGTCTGAAGGGGGCCTAACTGGAGTTCTGGACGGTGAAATGTACCTTACTGATATCCAAAAGGGCGTAATGTGTCATAATATTATTGAGGAAGGTATTCAAGAGACATAATGCCTCCTTCTGGTGTTCAGGAGGGTAACCATCTGGATGTGTTGCAACCATAGTATACTCGAGTCCAGGAAGGGTGTTATGTATTTTTATCGTGTCTAGAAGGGTTTTGTATGCCACACAACTCCAGAACATGTATGCATGCCATATATATGTCTAGGAGTTGTAATGTGTCTTACTGGTATCCAAGAGGGTGTAGTGGGCTTTACATGCTCCAAGAGGATGTAGGGTGTCCTAGAAGTGTTAAAATATGCTCAGGAGTGTGCATTGTGCTTATGATGATGTAACATGCCTTACTAGTAGCCAGGAGGGTGTAGTGTGTCTTATTCGTGTTTATGAAGAAGAATTCTTCACAAGGATATAGTGGGCGTCCTGGAAGGTGTTAAAGTTGAAGCCCAGGTGAGTTTAAGGTTCTTGGTGACTAGGAGTGTAACCACATGGACATGGCACCCACATGGCCACTTACTGGTGTCCATGTGGGTGTAGTATGCCACACTGATGTTCAGAAATATGTAATATGTGTTTTGGTTTACAATAGAGTGTAAGGCGTCTCTCTGGTGTCCACTGGCCAGAATGCCTCAGTGTGAGTGTTACAGGGTGTCAGTGAGGTGCCCAGGATGGTGGTCATTAGGTGTATTGTGTCTAATTGGTGCGAAGGAGGGTCTTGTGTATTTTACTTATGTTGAGAAGGGTGTGGTACAGCATTTCTTAACCTTTTCCAACCTCAACACCCGTCTAGTACATCAGTCAAACACACCTTTACAGCTGGTTCGTGGGATTATATTTGCTCTTCTACACAAAGTTAAAGTAAGCTTAAGATAAATAATGATTTACAATGCATTTTGCTTATTCCTCAAAATTTATACATTCAAGATGTCCGTACTAAGCAAAGCCGATATAAAAAAAGGCCAACATGTTAAGAGCTTGGATAAACTTTATCAGAGAAAATGAGGCATTCAAACGTACACTTATCAGTGTGATTTTTGCTGTAGCCGTTGTGTGTGTGACAAGTTTCTCGGCTCGAGGCTTAGTGTTGGCGAGGGCCACCCCTTATGTCATGGACCAGCCCATCTTGAGAGTGGTTCAGAGCTATTGTATTGATCTGCAGCGTGGTGGAGACTGCCTTCTCACGCTAATAGGTCGATGGAAAGAGAATAATCACTTCGAGCGCTGCTCTTGCCATTCCAGGCTATGCTACCAACTGCTTGCATCAGACGTCAGACTCGTCCAAAACTCTGACTATATCTGCTTCCTTCTTTGATGCTTGCAAAGCCTTGCAAAACAGGAAATCATCTTTAATTTCACCATCCTTGATATACCGGATATACACAATCAGTTGACTGCTGTTGAAGCATCATATTAAGTGAGAGAAGGTAGGTAGGTAGGGTGTGTTTGTATGCATGGTGCCTCACCTATGATAGAGGTGCAGGTTTGGCTTCACTGCTTTGGTCAAAGAATGAGTACGAGATACCGTCTTGCACCTCTGTGTTTTCCAATTCTATGCATTGGCAGCAAAGGCAATCGTCTCACCTTAAAGAACTTACGTCTTTGTGTTCAGGTCATAAATTTCATCCGGGGTCGTCACTTAATCTACTAAATTGTTCAAGTTGCTTTGTGAGGAGTGAGGGAGGGAGCATCGCCTCCTTCTCTTGCACTCAGCAGGAGGCGACTCTCACATGGGGGACTCCTGACCCACATAGCAGAGCTTACATGCTGAAATTGCAGTGTTCCTCAGAGAGCATCACAATAAGTATGCTGAAAAAATTTGAAGGCGAAATGTTCCTCCTCTCGCTTTCCTATCTGGCAGACATCTTCGTTCACTTGTATGACTTCAGCTTGTCTATGCAAGGTAGAAATGCTAATAGTCTTGTCTGTGCAGAGAGGGAAGGAGACGGAGATTTCCCTCTGGAAGCGTCGAATCCAACGAAGGAATGTGGGAAGATTTCTACTCTTGGGTGAGAAGCTGAGGGGAAAATAATTTTCACGCATGAAGAAAATGTCGTCACTAATCTCAATACCTTGAGGCTACCATGACACGGTATTTCCCCAAGGTTCAGGCATATCCCGAATGGATTAATCAGACTTTTCTGGCAACTTGAAGGAGGAGCCCATCGATCTGCAGGCGGACCAGGATTGTCAGACAATAATCCAATCACTGCTGGTGTCTGACTTCTGGTGTAAACAGATGGTAGCGTACGAACAAATTTCGAGAGCAGCGCTGGAGATGCTTAATCCGCTTTCCAACGACCTATTTGTGTGAAAAGACATCCTCCATTATGGTGCAGATTTAAACAATCGCCCGTAATAACCTTCAAGATGGGGGAGGGTTCATGACACTAAGGTATTTCTCACCACCACGATGCCTTCATACCAGAAACTTGTTGAACAAAAGCAACATCAACAAAAAAAGTCACATTGATGAGTGCACATTTGAATACCCATTTTTCTATGTTTTCAGGAATGTTATCCACGCTCTTAACTTTTTATCCTTTTCTTTTCCATATTAGTTTTCTTAGTAATGGCATCTTTAACGTGTAATTTTTGAAGAATGAGGAAGATAAAATTGTTAAGCAGCACTTAAGTTTACTTTATCATTGTATCAGTGTTGCATAACTCCAGTAACCAGATGTAAGACGGGTTGCAGGAGCGTGACACCTTACTACAAGGGTACTGAGGTCAGAAAAGGTTAAGTAACGCTGGTCTATGAGGATGAAACTCTCAAGTGAGTGCATAAAGACACATATTTTGAGAATGTTGCGCTGGACGACACTTTCTTACACAGGAAGATCCTCCCTTCAGATAATGCACGAAATTTCGCTCCACCAAAGAAATTCTATTCTATTTTTGGTTACCACGAAAGGAATTCATCGTTCTTTGAAATGGATAAGAAGATTCATTCAGTTGAATCTGTCACAATGTTGACTGCTATTTGGTTTCAGTTGATGTGACAATTTTGCTTACATTGTGCTTCAGTTGATATGATAATTTTGCCTACACTGTGCTTCAGTTGATGTGATACAATGCTGTCTCCATCGTGTTTCAGTTGACGTGAGACAATGTTGCCTCTATTGCATTCTGGTTGACGTGAAAATTTGTTTGCCTCCATTGTATTTCAATTGATGTGAAACAATGTCACCTTTATTGCGTTCCAGTTAATGTGAAAAAAATATTGCGTCCACTCTGTTCCAGTTGATGAACCCGCCCTCCTAATAAAGCGTCGTATTTTGACGTATACTTTATCTAAGGCCAAAAATCGTCATACTAAAAAATGAAAGTGACTGGCGAAATTGTCATACAGTTCCGTTTTCTGTTTTGGGTCCTCTGGTAGGTTAGGATAAGTTCACTTTAGTACGACAATTTCTTGACGTTGGGAAACCACAGGAGAACGGGCTGTGATGTGATAATTTTGTGTCCAATTACACGAAATGGAAAAAATAATAATTAATTTCCCCCACATGATCATGTCTGCACTTCAAAACATTCGAAAACAATATAACTCAGATAGTGAAGCTTGGAGTAATTTCCTATATTCCATTATAATTTACATAGGTTCGGCTCCTAGGTCTAACAGCTGTGCAAGTGATATATATCTTCGCCAATTCTTACATCCATTAAGCATAAGCAGAGGCAGGTTAATGTATTACATTTATATAAAAAAAAGATCAGATAAATGGGACACGCGGTATTTAAAGACAAGACGAGTTGCGTTTTTTTTCTGTCAATATTCACTTCAGATCTTTAAACGAACTAAGGCTAAATGGGTCCCTCAAAAACGATCATCTTGATTTGGTGTGTTTGTGTTGGCGACCGTGAGCAAAGCCAGTCAAGCGGTCAACAGTCACACACGCATCACAGTTTGTCAGTCCACGAGGCCAAGCTTACAACACTAGCAAGGAAACTCGTCAAATAATAAATGCAATATATACAACAACTTGCAGGAAAAATTATATTAACAACATTAAATTGAACCTGAATATGATGCAGACATTTTATTTACTTTAAATTAAATGACAAAACTACTCCCGTGATATACGTAGTAGCCCGCTTCACTGTCAAAATGACAGGTTACAAAATATATTTAGAAGATATCAAAGTATATAATAATACTAATTAACTGATATTACCTGAATTAAAAATAAATGAGCATATATTGCATATAATAATGTCACACGCGGGAAATAAAGCTGTACAGCAGGTCTATACCTTTTTCATATATTTTTTAACTACTGCAGGGATTAATAAAACCATGAAGGAGTATATTGAAACCCTGCAAGATATATTGAAACCCTGCATGGTATATTGAAACCCTGTGGTGTATATTGAAGCCCCGCAGGGTATATTGAAACCCTGCCGGGTATATTGAAACCCTGTAGTTTATATTGAAGCCCCGCAGGGTATATTGAAGCCTTGCATTATATACGTAAATACTGCAGGGTATATCTTAAAACCTGCTAGGTAATTTGAATTCTTGCATGCTATACTGAAACCTTGCTGATTTGTTAAGCCTTTTAGGGTATATTAAAACTTTTCAGGATATACTCAAACCTTTCAGGGTGTATTAAAACTTTGCAATGCATGTAAAACTTTCCACGGTCCTTGAAACCTTAAAATGTATTTTGAGAACTTGAAAGAGGATGCTGAAATACTCCAGAGTATATTTAAATCCTCCATTACAAGGCCATTCGTTAGCCAATTGAACCCATTTGACCCATTAGGGCCCAGCGCCCAAATGCCCCCCCCCCTGAACTATGATAGCAATCTCTAGCATTGAAAAATAGGAAACACACTACTAGAGAGGTTGGAAGATACTCTTTAAGATAATTTACCGAGATTAAATTGATAAAAAATACATTAATTTTTGACAGTCTTCAGTTTCTCCTGTTCATATTAATTTCATGGTCAAGATAGAACGAGAAAGAAATGGAAATAGATATATAATAAAGAAAGTTGTAATCCATGTGAAAGTTCAAATGTTATACTCGATCCTATAGTGCAACTGTACTCTAGTAAATCAATATGCAATCAAATAAATAAATATATTTGTGTATATATAAAAATAATTCTTTTTTTTATTTCATATGTATAAAAAAATTGACAATTATCAAAGAAAAATTTTCTGAATGGTAAATAAATATATATATATTTTTAAACTGTAATTCCACATTCGTGACCTTGCTAGCGTGGTTCAGCACTGAACAGTTCAGAATCCAGCAAGACTGAAAGAAAACGGAACCGAGTGTGTGCTCCGTTCGATATATAACGCAATATAATAATGTTTAGGTTCCATCCTTATAACAGTCCCTTCAATACATGTAGATTACAAACGTACAATGAGGCTCCGCAATTGCTAGATCATTTTGAATCCTTGCTGGCAATATTGAGTCGCTATGGGGTATTTTGTAACCTTGCAATGTATACTGAAACCCTATAGGCTATATCACAACCTTGTACGGTGTGTTGAAACCTTTTCAAGGTATGTTGAAACCTTGCACGGTATGTTGAAACCTTTTCAAGGTATGTTGAAACATTTACAGGTTATACTTAAACTTTGAAAGGGTTAGTTGGGTCCTTGCAGAGTATATTGAAAGATTGCAAAGTATATAGAAACTCTGGGGAGAATGTTGAAATTTTGAAGGCTATATTGCAACCTTGAAGAGTATACTGAAACCCTACAATGTACATTGAAATATTGAAGGATATGTTGAAACTTTGCATGGTTTTGAAACTTTAAACAAGTATATTGAAACCTTGCATTATGTACTGCAATCGTGCAAGTGATTTTAAAACCTTGCAAGTATCAAGAAACTTTGAAGGTATATATTTAAAATCATGAAGGCTATATTGAAACTTTGCAAGGACTTTGAATCTCTGCTGGGTATACTGAAACATTGCAATGTAAACTTAAATACTGAAGTATACATGTAGACTATTTAGGGTAAATTTTAATGCTACTAGATATTTCAATAAACCCATGCAGGGTATGCTAAGAGGTCTATTGATACTTTGAATTTGAAGCTATGATGCGTATCTTGAAAACTTGCAGGTAAAACTGAAACCTTGAAAGATATACTGAAATTTTTAGAGTGTACGTTGAAATCATGCTATATACTTTGAAAATTTACAACGTATTTTGAAACCCCTTGCAGGCTATGTTGAAATGTTGCATGCAATATTGAAACAGTGTCGGGAATATTGAGACTTTACAAGGTACATTCAAACCCTCTAAGGCATAATGAAACCTTGTAGAAGTTTTGAAACATCGCAGGATAAGTGGAACCCCCCTGCACGGTATATAATGAAACCTCACAGCGTTTATGGAATCACTTTCAGGGTATAAGGTAACTCTGCAGAGTATACTTTAACCCTGCAGAGTATACTCTATATACAATACATTATACAATATAACCATATATTCCCTATATAATGGAATCCTACTGGAATGTTTAAATTGTTCAGTGTATATTTGATTGATGTAGCTAAACCTTGTTGGGTATTTTCCGATTTTGATGAATATATAAACTCTATTATCTTTTTCATTAAACCAGTCACTGAATGTTTAAACCATGCTGGATGATTAAAACCATTCAGTTTATATGTTCATTCTGTATTATATGATTTAACCTTAAAGTGTATAGACAAACCCTGATAATATATTAAAACCGTTCACACTATTTTAAAATCTTATATGGCATAAGTTTTGTAGTATATATACGTAACATTTTTTTCAATTTAAAAACCCTGCAATATATATATATATATATATATATATATATATATATATATATATATATATATATATATATATATATATATATATATATGTCGTACCTAATAGCCAGAACGCACTTCTCAGCCTACTATTCAAGGCCCGATTTGCCTAATAAGCCAAGTTTTCATGAATTAATGTTTTTTCGTCTACCTAACCTACCTAACCTAACCTAACCTAGCTTTTTTGGCTACCTAACCTAACCTTACCTATAAATATAGGTTAGGTTAGGTTAGGTAGGGTTGGTTAGGTTCGGTCATATATCTACGTTAATTTTAACTCCAATAAAAAAAAATTGACCTCATACATAGAGAAAAGGGTTGCTTTGTCATTTCATAAGAAAAAAATTATAGTAAATATATTAATTCAGGAAAACTTGGCTTATTAGGCAAATCGGGCCTTGAATAGTAGGCTGAGAAGTGAGTTCTGGCTACTAGGTACGACATATATATATATATATATATATATATATATATATATATGTCGTACCTAGTAGCCAGAACGCCCTTCTCAGCCTACTATGCAAGGCCCGATTTGCCTAATAAGCCAAGTTTTCATGAATTAATTGTTTTTCGGCAACCTAACATACCTAACCTAACCTAACCTAACCTATAAAGATAGGTTAGGTTAGGTTAGGTAGGGTTGGTTAGGTTCGGTCATATATCTACGTTAATTTTAACTCCAATAAAAAAAATTGACCTCATACATAATGAAATGGGTAGCTTTATCATTTCATAAGAAAAAAATTTGAGAAAATATATTAATTCAGGAAAACTTGACTTATTAGGCAAATCGGGCCTTGCATAGTAGGCCGAGAAGTGCGTTCTGGCTACTAGGTACGACATATATATATATATATATATATATATATATATATATATATATATATATATATATATATATATATATATATATATATATATATATATAAATCCCTAAATAATTAAATACATTATTCACACACCTTTCTCTCATTCTCAGTGTACCTGTCCTCACCCGTTTTCTGTTTCGTCACCTGTTCTTTCACTGTTATTTTCCTTGCATTTAAAACACTGCAAAATATATTAAACTCCGCAGGATATACTAGAAAAAGCTTGATGAAGTAACGTGATGGTAAGAGTAAATGGGTGTTACTTAGTATTGCTTGAAGAATTGCCGTGTGTTGCTTCTTGTAAGACTGTACTTACTAGAACGGCAGAGGAACACGGAGGTCCTGGAGTTACCCAAAGTATAATTAGACCAGGACTATTTCAAATGAACTTGAGTTTTAGCATAACCGGAGAAAAATTCCGAGTGGGAAACCGGCTGCAAGTGGAGTGCCCGAAGGCTGTCTCCTCTACCCCCTCTTGTTTACAAGGCTCAACAACAACAGTCAGAAATTTGCAGACAATACAAACACAAAATGCAGGAAATAAATACAGATGACTCAAAATCATTTTAAATATACTTCTATAATATACGAAGTGGTGGAGTGGTGGAGAAGGTCTGTTTGTGCGAGGGTGGAGGCGAGACGTATGGGCTAGGCTTATTTAATAACTTCATAAGATTAATGGTTATTTTATTGAGAGTGTCATAGAGGTGTTGAGGGTCGTCCCATTACCTCAGTGAAGGGGACAAAGCCCCAAATGTCCTTCACGAAGTTTGTGGATGTGAAATGTTAAGTGTCGGGTCCATAGAGTTTATTATTAGTTTAAATAATAGTAAATTAATATGTTATTTTCAAAGCATATGTTCAGATAATAGATTTGCATTTTGGGCACAACCTTTTTGATACTTTGACAGGGAGAAGGGAAGGTGTGAGCAGGAGGAGAAAGAGAGAGAGGTGGAGGATAGACGTTTGTGGACAGAGTGGGAGAAGACAGATGTAAGGGCATGTGTGGACAGGGAAGGAGGAGACGGGAGAATGGTGTGTTCCATTCACGCCATTCTGTCAATTTTTATGTCAACTTTTCGACAAAAATCAGTGTAGCATTAAAGAAATTTTCTCCTTCAATTTAACAGTATCTCAATATCTTTTTTTGAACTAGCGCAAAGTCTGTTTCTTGTAGCAGTAAACACAATCACCTTAAAATGAAGGGAGGTGAAAAGTAATTTTTAAAACTCTAATTTCTACATATTGACTTGACGATGACGGCCAAACCAACGGGTACATAACGAAGCTAACTTAATTGATTTGTTATCACTCCTATTTATATTTCCATCCTATTTATCCTATTTTCCTATCCTATTTTCCTATTTTCCATTTTCCTATTTTCCATTTTCCTATTTTCCTATTTTCCATTTTCCTATTTTCCATTTTCCTATTTTCCTATTTTCCTACCCATCCTATTTTCCATCCTATTTATATTTCCATTTGCAGAAATTAACAAGTGCAATAATAAGAACGTCGACGATAATGTCTATATCAATAAAACGAGAAACGATAATAAAAACATTAATTATAAAATATAACATTACCGAAAATATATAAAAACAAAACGAAATAATAATAATAATAAAATTAATAAAAATAATAGGAGCCATGAAGAGAATTCGAACCTACAAACGGGTTACTCGCAAGCACATGCCTTAAACCACTTAACCACGATGTACTCAAACGCAATGCAACCTGGTATTGAGCTGAACCCTCTAGGAAGGTGCTGAGGCTTCCACTGAAACCAAATCAGGGTTTCACACATTGCTTGCATACACTCTGGCTACCAAGCCTTTTCTTAACATTTTTTTCTTGAGTATAGTATATATAGAAAACCTGTTAACAACTTGTCATATGTTGGCAAAAATATAATTAAATAATTCTATTATTTATAATTATATATAATTCGTCTAGCGTCAGGTCCCCGTCACGCCGGGGGGCCTGACTAGGTTCGTAGTCCAAAGGGGTCCGGGTTCGATCCCCGGCGGAGGCTGAAAAAAGTGGGCAGAGTTTCTTTCACCCTCATGCGCCTGTTCACCTAGCAGTAAATAGGTACCTGGGAGTTAGACAGCTGCTACGGGCTGCTTTCTGGGGATGTGTGTGCGTGTGTGAAAATTAGGATTACGGACTTCCCGAAACGCTATGCGTGCAATGCGCTGTACAAGAATGTAAGAGCTCTTGTGTGTATATATATATATATATATATATATATATATATATATATATATATATATATATATATATATATGTCGTACCTAGTAGCCAGAACGCACTTCTCGGCCTACTATGCAAGGCCCGATTTGCCTAATAAGCCAAGTTTTCCTGAATTATTATATTTTCTCAATTTGTTTTCTTATGAAATGATAAAGCTACCCATTTCATTATGTATGAGGTCAATATTTTTTTATTGGAGTTAAAATTAACGTAGATATATGACCAAACCTAACCAACCCTACCTAACCTAACCTAACCTAACCAACCCTACCTAACCTAACCTAACCTATCTTTTTAGGTTAGATTAGGTTAGGTAGCCGAAAAAGTTAGGTTAGGTTTGGTTAGGAAGGTAGGTTAGGTAGTCCAAAAACAATTAATTCATGAAAACTTGGCTTATTAGGCAAATCGGGCCTTGCATAGTAGGCAGAGAAGTGCGTTCTGGCTATTAGGTACGACATATATATATATATATATATATATATATATATATATATATATATATATATATATATATATATATATTTATATATATATATATATATATATATATATATATATATATATATATATATATATATATATATATATATATATATATATATAACAAAACAAAATAGCTTTTTTTTACGTATTTAGAGTTCTCAGTATTCATAAGCTGAGGTTTTGAAAAAAAGAATTAGAAAATATTGCTTCTAATGGATTGCACCTTTGTTACCCATTAATTGTTTAGAGTCATGTTGTAGAAAAGCACAACATACATACTACAACATAATCAACAATGACTCAAAGTGTGTTGTGGTTACAACATTTTCCGTTTTTTATTTATTTTTTTTATTTCTTTAAAACATTTTATTAACGTGATTTGCTGCTTTTATGTGTGTGTGTACTTACCTATTTAGGTCCGTAGAAGCGAATTTTATCACTTGAACTTTGCCTTGCTAACCGTCGTTTGTCTAATGTCATGAATCCTGACCTATTTCCTTGTCTTATCTACTATTAACTTTACGAATGGATTTCGAAAAATTCAATTTTCCCCTTACTGTTTCACTTAAAGAAAACTTTCTTATATCTCTGTGGCTCATGTGTTTCTCAAGCTTCCACCCTCCTCGTGATCTCTTGACATTCGTTGTATGCATTTCCTATTTGTCCACTCAGACATATACCATACTAATGGAGATTGACAGTGTCATGTCTACCCTTCCCTCCTCTTTTCTAGCGACGTCAGGTCTAGTTCTTTCAGTCTTTTTTCCATATCCCTTATACCCCAATTCTGGGATGAGCTTTGTGGCAAATTTCGTTGCATCCTTTGTTAGAGTTTACTAATGAGTTTTTTTTTTTTTAGATGAGGGCTTCCCAATCCTCTAATACTAGTCTCTCTTTAGGCGGCGTACAGAGATCTAAATATCTCCTTATTAAGGATCATGAATGATGGTTCTGACTTTTGCTGAAGTAGAGTAGAACTAGATGTTCTACAAAATTAGACTTTTGTAGAGTATGCTGTTGATGTTATCCTGTTTATATGTGAGGTTAGCCTTGATGTTATTTCCACTCCCAGATCTCGTTTCCTCTGGTCGTTACAGGGAGGTAGTTTCCCCCCTTCATTGTGTACCGTCCTATTAGATTCCTGTCACTTATTTCCATTTCCATCACCTTACATTTGCTGGTGTTGAAATCCAGTAACCATTTCTCGGACCAACTCTCCTGCATGCGTATTTAACTACTCACCATCTCAGGGTGCAGTGCGCAATAACTGCTTAACTCCAAGCTACCAATTTACTGCTAGGTGACCAGGGACATCAAGTGAAAAGAACCGTTGCTCAAATGCTTCCAACCTACCACAGAGAAGGAACCTGAAATTCCTAATTTTGAGTCTTTGACGTATCCTACTGCATGATAAAAGTCCCCTTCTCTCTCTCTCTCTCTCTCTCTCTCTCTCTCTCTCTCTCTCTCTCTCTCTCTCTCTCTCTCTCTCTCTCTCTCTCTCTCTCTCTCTCTCTTCCTCTTTACCTCTGCCTTAACGCTGTGCATCTCATATCTCCTTTAACTCGCTGTGCGCCATTTTCTTTGCTATTCATAAAGTCATCTACTTTTTATTCACTTTTCATTACAACTTGGTGACCATTAAATATCCCAGAACACAAAAACATCTCACTCCATCTTAAAGATCTCTAAAAACATCCATATATTTCTCAGATTCCCTCTCAGTGTCCCTCTCTGTTCTCCATATCTCTCTTTGGTTCCTACTTCACTCTGTACATAATACGATTGTTACAAAACATTAAATAAAGTGCACAGTAAATTAAATATTAATGAAGGTGAATGAATGACCCATTTTAGGTTTAAGTGTATTAAAACCCAAAATTTATGATGAAATCTACATTCTTTCTCTGGTAACTCTATACCTTATTTTCATAAATTAAGTCTTTCATTCGCCTTCATTTTAAGCACTACGCATAATAATTTAAGCATAATTTGGATCTTTCATTCGCCTTCATTTAAGCACTCAGGCATTGTAGTAAATTTTTTCTTAAAAATTAATATTAATCTCAATACAGATCAGGTTCTTGGTTAAGCCCTTTTAACCCCTTATTTAGAAGAAATTATATGAATAATATAATGACCTGTGTTCATGTTGAATTTTTTTTGTATCTCTGGCAAACAACCTATGGCATGGTAAATAGTTAAATATAATCACCATCTAAAAATTATATTGTAATGCAATGATTAAAGTTCCATCAGAATCAACAGTGATATTCATGTGCTAAAAGAAGAAAACAGACTAACAAATTAACTAATTTTCCAGAATTATAAATAGATGAATTTCATTCGCATTTTGCAATGCTCGAAGTTTTTTTCGTTTAATCTCAAGTGGGCATAATATCATTAGTTCTCCTTTATTGAGTAAAGTTAAAAACTAAAACTTTGAACATCACGTTGAAAGCCTTACCCAACTAGGAGGATTCTGTCAAGCAAGTTAATATTTAGTTTTCAACTTATTACCACAAAGGGGAAGAAGTGGAATCAAGCCGTGGAATCTTAATACAAAATATGTGTATAAGTAAAGTTAACAAATATTAGCAACTGCTTTACACTGAAAAAAGTCCTTTTGTGAAAGAGAACTATTTTGAGAATTTAATTGAACATATGAATAAAGAATACATAATGACAAAATAATTTATGATTTGTTTTATTTTTCAGGAAAATTTAGTGGAAAAGTTATGAAGTTTTATAATCACTTTTCAAGAGATATATTGTAGTGCAAGCTTCGGGAAGTGTACAAAGGCTGAGTCACACTGTAAGTTGTGAGTCACACTGTAAGTTGTGAAGGTAATGACCAACAGTGTGAAGTGTGTTGACCAGCACTGTGAAATGTGTTGGCCAGTAGCGTGAAGCATGTCGACCATCAGTGTGTCTGTCATCAGTGCCAAGTGTATTGACAGTCTGTGCAAAGAGCGATGGCAGTATGTGTAATGTGTTGAACACTAGTGCACAGTTGGTTGAACATCGGTGCCAAGTGTGTGGCCGTCAGTGCAAGTTGTGAATTTTGAGCAGATATACAGCTTTTTGATGATGATGATGTGGAAATAACAAGTCCATCAGTGGTACATTTACTATAGGAAAGTCAAGCAAAATGGAAATTATAGGAATTCCGGAATGAATAACTATAAGATGAAAAGACTTTGAGTACAGATAACTTAAATTTACTCTTTTCTTCCACCTTGAACGTTTTGATTCACCAACACTGAAGTTTTAACTGCCCCCTTCCACTGTCCTTTACTTCTTCTTCAGTTGGTTTTCACTTCCCTTTTAGCTGCCTTTCACTTCCTCCTCCCACTGCCAATTACCATTCTTCAATTACATAACTTACTCCATGTCTAATTCATCCTGAGTTTATTTCTAAATATGTTTTCCAATTATTACTATTTTTTCAGTTTATCTCTTAAATGCTACTCTTGATTTTGTGTTTATTTAGTTATCTTGCTCGTTCCTTCTTCGGTGGCATACACAGCCTCTGAAGTCAGTTCTTT
>NC_091167.1:31856124-31863624 GCF_040958095.1 Procambarus clarkii
ATCTGGATGATGTTCTATGGCTATACTTGCTCGATATTGCTAAAGTTGTTAGACACCTCGGATGATCTTATGCAATAATTCTGATAGTTCCATTCTAAACTATGTGTACTTAGAAAGTTGGAAAGGGGAGCCGAGGACTCCAGGGAAGATGCAGACTCCAGGGGAGATGCAGACTCCAGGGGAGATGCAGACTCCAGAGGAGATGAGAACTCGAGAGATAAGAGGAAATGAGGGGTAGGAGAAAGGACTTGGAGGCAAGATGAAGGAAGGTTAGGAAAGAACAAGTGTGAAGATAAAGAATGCCTACAGCAGAGATGAATGAAGAGGGAATAAATCCTGATAACGAAGAGAGGAATGAAAAGTAGTTGAATGAAGAGTAGGAAGGAGTAGAAAAGGATAAAAGCGAGAGGGAAGGGTGTGGGGGTGAAGGGAAGTGGAGTCTGACGCTGGAGAGGCAGTTTTAATATCCGAGCTAAATATACCTCAAATATTTACTCTGGAGCCGCCCCCCTGCGTTCATCTATATGGCAACACCTTGCCCAACTGTTCTCTTACCTGCGCTTCTGTCAGTCTTCCTGTCTACCTGTCTGTCAAGGGAACGTTATGTCTACCTGTCTCTTAAAAAACAACAACGTTCTGCCTACCTCTCTGTCAAAGGAACGTTCTGCTTATCTGTCTGTCAAAGGAACGTTCAACTTACCTGTCTGTCAGTGGAACGTTCTGCCTACCTGTCTGCTTATTGGTAGGTCTGCCTACCTGTCAGTTTAATGGTAGCTCTGCCTACCTGTCAGTTTAATGGTAGCTTTGCCTACCTGTCAGTTAATGGTCTGCCTTCCTGTCAGTTTAATGGTAGGTCTGCCTATCTGTCAGTTTAATGGTAGCTCTGTCTACCTGTGTTCCTAATGCAAGCTCTGTCTAAATGTTCAACCACCTAGGCTGGACAGTAGAGTGACGGTCTCGCTTCATGCAGGTCAATCCCCGACCGTCTAAGTGGTTGGAAACCATACCTTTCCCCCGTCCCATCCCAAATCCTTATCCTGACCCCTTCCAAGTGCTATATATAGTCGAAATGACCTGGCGCTTTCCCCCCTGATAGTTCCCTCCCTCTATCTAAATGAACCTCTGTCCACCTGTCTGACCTAGGGGAAACTGTGCCAACCTCAATACCTGCAAGAAGCACTGTCTACCTGAAAGAAAGCACTGTCTACCTGAAAGAAAGCACTGTCTACCTGAAAGAAAGCACTGTCTACCTGAAAGAAAGCACTGTCTACCTGAAAGAAAGCACTGTCTACCTGAAAGAAAGCACTGTCTACCTGAAAGAAAGCACTGTCTACCTGAAAGAAAGCACTGTCTACCTGAAAGAAAGCACTTTATATTCCTGTCTGTCTAAAGTAATCAGTGCCCATCTTTCAGGCTAAGTTATAACGGAAGCTCTCCAATTATCCGCTTAGAAGAAGGTGATTCATCGTGTTTGTGTCTTAAGTCTAAACATACTCGGGGTTTTCTGCCAGTATGATTTTTTTTTCGTTCTTTTCTTAACCTATAGGAAAATCCCAGCCTGTCTGTCTCCTTGGGATGGCTTTTGTCTCCACCTCTCAGGGGGGTTGAATCACTACCTCTGTCTGGTGGTATTTGTATTCTTTGTTTCCCCTTAGTTGAAAATTATTCTTTCTTTTGCTCGTTTGCTTCGCGTTGTCTCCGAGTGCTAGTGACTGTACGATACAGTGTGAGGGTCTCTGAATATGCATGATGCGTTCTGAAAGGGTAGTGAATGTTTATAATACAGAGGCACTAATAAATTTTTTTCCTCTCTCTCTCTCTCTCTCTCTCTCTCTCTCTCTCTCTCTCTCTCTCTCTCTCTCTCTCTCTCTCTCTCTCTCTCTCTCACAGCCGGAGGGAGGCCAAAAAGAGGGTTACGTCAGGACGCCGGCTTGTCGTTTATGAGGGACAATTATACCGGTAAGCGTAAGCAAACAGTTCCCCCCAAGACAGTTCGATTCCCTCTTTAATTCGAACACTGTGAATGAAGGCGAGGCGAGGGGTAAGGCGCGGTCAAGTGCCGGCAGAGACAGTGCTGGGTGAGAGCGTCGCACTCTAGCCAAGACTAATCCAGGAAGTGAAAGCTGTGAGTGACAGGGGAAGGCTGTATACAGGAATTAAACCCCACATCACTGAGAGACAGAAGAATTAGTCAAATCCTTATATATGACTAACCATCGTGGGAGATGGGGGACATTTTAGTATCATTATTCTACCTTATTCACTCTTGTGTTCTTGAGGATATCCTCATAATGTATCTAAAAATTTGCCAGTGCAGTCTACTCATCACATGGTTCTGTATGACTAACCATTCTGGGTGATGGGGAATTCACGCACAACTGTCATGGGGAATGGGTATAGTAGATGAAAACATTATTTAGCATGATTTGTACTCGCTCAAGGGACTCAGGCGGAAGCTGAGTGCTCATATGAACCACATAGACATTATAAATACTTGTTCAGTTTGAGATTAATGAGCAAATGAAATGCAGTAAGATGTGAGGTGGTGGTTGTAGACGCCATACACTGTTTCAAATATAGATTTGATAGAGCCCAATAGGCTCAAGAACCTATATGGTATAAGGAGCTAAAGCTTAACCATCACTGACACAATTAGGCAAACGCAAACATACACACACAACCCGTTCCTTCCCCCTTATCTGGTCAGGGGACCGGGCCGCGAGGAAGTTGAGCCCCGAAATTAACTCAAGATAAGGTACCCACGCCTTTAGGCCCTCTAGCAAGACTAATCCAGGAATCCAGTGCAACAGTTTTAGATCAACACTGGAATATACAGCACCGGTATGAAATCCGACTCTTTAGAACATACTGATCAAGCCAACATGTAATAAGGACAAAGGTTTGCATTAAGATTGGTGGCAGAGCTAAGTGGGCTTAAGCTACGAAAACTGGCTAGTGGTACCAACTGTCGTACTCTTACAGTCACTGAATGAGCAGAAGAGATATGATAACAGCATGCCAGATACTGAGGGGGAATAGATATGGTGGACAAGAATAGCCTTTCCACATTGAGAGAAGGGACAAGAGGACACAGGTGGAAGCTGGAAACGTAAATGAGCCGATGGAATGTAAGGAAATACTCGTACCCTGTACGGGTGGTCAACAAAAGGAATGCTCTGAGAGAGGAAGTTGTGGAAGCCACCTCCATCCACGACCAGATTCGACAAAGAATTGAAACGTCAAAATGATTAAGTTGTAATGCAAAGAGTACAACAAGGCTGGTGCAGGCGGGGTATGAGGAGCTAGATCTCACCCTAGTCACTGCTCTAGTAAGCCCTGTTAGGTAGGTACACTTACCACACCCCCTCCCCCCCCTCACTCTGAGTGTTGAGGCCCAGCCAGCCATACCATGATGGTCCCCCCACACCCACCCAGCCAGCCATACCATGATGGTCCCCCCACACACACCCAGCCAGCCATACCATGATGGTCCCCCCACACACACCCAGCCAGCCATACCATGATGGTCCCCCCACACACACCCACCCAGCCAGCCATACCATGATGGTCCCCCTACACACACACACCCAGCCAGCCATACCATGATGGTCCCCCCACACACACCCAGCCAGCCAGCCATACCATGATGGTCCCCCCACACACACACACCCAGCCATGCCATGATGGTCCCCCCACACACCCAGCCAGCCATACCATGATGGTCCCCCCACACACACCCAGCCAGCCTCACACCTCACTCCATAAACACACTTCCTCTCACATATCAACCACGGTGTCCACACACTCCCGGGAGCCTGTAATTTTTGGCATCCCTATCTCTCTCTCTCTCTCTCTCTCTCTCTCTCTCTCTCTCTCTCTCTCTCTCTCTCTCTCTCTCTCTCCTTTCCTCCTCCCCCTCCTCCGCGTTCTACCCCGCTTGTCGTATATTCTTCAGCCTCTCACTCACACCCTCCAAGTTCTGTTCACATTCTTTCCCTTTAGTGTTTCTCGCGTTTCCTCTTTGATTTCTCGCTCCACTACACCTTACTCATGTTTCTTCCCACCTCCTCTGTCTCTATATCCATTTCTGTTTTTTCTTTTCCTATTCTGTCTGTTCCCCATTTCTCTCTCTCTCTCTCTCTCTCTCTCCCCCTCCTTCCTGGAGCCTCAGACAAGTGGAGTATCATTACCTAATGTATGAACCACTAATTGAATCATGTGTAATTGGTGTCACTTCCGATTATACCTCGCCTCATCCATCAGAGGAATTTTTGTTTATAATGTTTCTGCCAATGAGCGATAGTTGCACAACTATTGCAACTCATAATTGATATGAATTATATCACCAGTTTGACTTTCCTATTTAAATGTGAAGTAATGTTTAATTTGTGGTACCGCAAAGGCAGCAATTAAATGCGTTTATTGAGCGCTTTGATAGTCTTATATCGAGAGGTTCCCAGTGTGTCATTGATTCTGCAAAGCCAAAGCTGTTCGGTCCCAGGGAAAGTAGTGTTGCCTGGACTCTGAATGATCGAATGATCGGTTACGTGCTTATACGTGCTACAGATTCTATACACCATTTGCTATAATGAAATAATTTAGTAATGATAACACTAACAATGCACTCTGAAGATTGTCTTTTCACAGGACACTTTATGCATGAGCATTGTAACGGGTTCCTCATTAACCAGAGTGCGATTACTGCTAACGAGACTAAATATATTTTTTTGGAGAAATTATATTATGGAGACACTATTTCAAATTTATATATTGAAATAGAGATTGGAATAAGTTTGTAGACATTATAAGTTGGGAGAGGGAGAGAGAGAGAGAGAGAGAGAGAGAGAGAGAGAGAGAGAGAGAGAGAGAGAGAGAGAGAGAGAGAGAGAGAGAGAGAGAGAGAGAGAGAGAGAGAGAGAGAGAGAGAGAAAATAAAGTAAATATTAGACTAACATGAGAGTGATGTAACTGCTTTGTCCTTGAAACAATAAGTGCGAGGACGAGTCTTCTGAGGAGATAAACAACGGGACTGAGTGAGAAAAATTATGAGAAGAGAATATGAGGATTGGGAGAGGAAAGGAAAGGGGGTGATATGTAGGGGAGAAAAGGAAGGGAAAAAGTCTGCCTTCCTCTCCCTCACCGGGGGTCTGGGCCTCCTTCAGCTGCGTGAGGACATTGATCTGAAGCGTGATTAGTATGTAGCAGCCTGGCTGGCTTTAGGGTTTTGAAAAGGGGAAAGGGAGAGGAGCGGAAAGGGATAGAGAGATAAAGGGATAGATGAAAGGAACGGGAATGTAAGAAGGAGGACACGGACGCAGAGGAATAGAGAGAGAGCGAGAGATATCTAGAGAGACAGATGGTTAAGAATAGGTGGGAGGATGAAAGACGGGGAATGAAGAACAGAAAGAAAAGAAAGAATATATACCTATAATCTTTCACCTGAGCTCTTGAAAACTCGAACTGCCGACCCCACGTGAGGGGAGGAAGAAGCTCTGTCGACTGGGCTATGAGTAGTCTTGACAAGGAAAGATTCCAGAAGCACCTCACCTATCCAGAAGCGTGGATAGACCTTCCGCCTCACGCTCGTGGGGGTGTGAGGCAGCAGCAAGCGTGCGGTCCGTCATCGTCAATGAACGGACCGGAACGTCGTCGTCGCTTCCTGATCTTACGTATCTTGATTGACAGTTGAGAGAGGCGGGACCAAAGAGTCGAAGCTCAATCCCCGCGAGCACAACTAGGGGAGCACACACTAGTGCCATTAGCAAGAAGAGTAAACATACACCAAGACATAGAAATTATATTACGGAGCCTGGGATGAGCAAGGGAAGGAAGTGGAAAGGAGATAGAGAATAGACAGGAAGAGAGAAAAAGAGAGAGAGAAGGAAGGAAGGAATTATCAAGGGAAAGCACCAAGCCATTACGACTTAATAGCACTGGGAAGGGGTCAGGATAAGGATTTGGGATAGGACGAGGGAAAGGAATGGTGCCCCAACAACTTGGACGGTCGGGGATTGAACGCCGATCTGCATGAAGCGGAAGAGTTGGAGAATGGTTCAGAGAGGGAGAGAGAGAGAGAGAGAGAGAGAGAGAGAGAGAGAGAGAGAGAGAGAGAGAGAGAGAGAGAGAGAGAGAGAGAGAGAGAGAGAGAGAGAAAGAGGTATGAGCGTATAATTAGCCACGGAACGTGGTTCCGGCCGCACACTGTGGGAGAGATGGAGGCGCTGGCTAGTCTGGGCTGACGGTAGCGCTGTGATAGGGGGGAGAGAAGGGAAGACAAAGAGAGGGCGGTGAATCAAAGGGAGAGGGGAAGAGAGAGAGAGAGAGAGAGAGAGAGAGTCAGAGAAAAATGAAAGAATGCTATTTTGGATGTTCCACGTGGAGTTATACCTGCCGGTTCGAGACGCTCGGAGAGAACATAGTAAGCGCTTACATGTGTCTGAGATGTTCCTCGCCTGACCGTTCTCTAGCGCTCTGTGCCACCAGTAACTTGTCATATTTCTCCCTCTTTGTGGATAGATAGGAGGACCCGGTGGTGCCCGGGTCTCTGTCCGTTTGTCTCTCTCTCTCTCTCTCTCTCTCTCTCTCTCTCTCTCTCTCTCTCTCTCTCTCTCTCTCTCTCTCTCTCTCTCTGAACCATTCTCCAACTCTTCCTCCCGCTCTTCCGTTCTCCCTCCCATCTTTCCTCACAGTCTCCCATTCTCCGTCCTCCTCTCCCGTTCTCTCTCTCTCCCAGTGGGCCAAACATGCTCGAGTAATGTTTACATCAACATTATCGATATTGAATCAATGTTTATCCAACGTAATCGACGGAATATTGGTGGCATGATAACACATACACACCTTCGCGGGACCATTGACAACGTAGATAAACAGTTAACGTTCAGAGCGAAGAATAACAGAACGTAGACAGACACTAGAGAAACAGATGAATCACAGCTAACAGAAAGACCTTTTCTTTACTTGCAAAGTTGTAAATTAGTGGAATGGGTTTGACAAGACTGTATTGATACTAATATAATTAACAGTTTAATATATAAATATGAAATTGAAAAGGAGATAACAATCACCACATTAAAAAAAGAGATTGATGGCAGGACTTGCGCAATACAACTCGATATTAGCAAGTACATCTAGGTGATTGCAAGCACTATAGCAAGTGATTGATGCACACACACACATTCACTGTGCCATAGTGAGAGGCTATGATAGAGGTCTTTGGGGCTATAATAGATTTTTCCGATGGGATAAAAGAGCCACATCGTAGCAATCAATCAACTTTCATTGAAAGAGAGCAATGACAATATTCAATCAGTAAAGTGTGTGCAAATCGAACGGGTCGACTGAAGGGTGAAAATAAGCGTGATTACTTTTTTGAACGAGGCCAATATGTATGGGTGACTTGAACGAGGCCCATATGTATGGGTGACTTGAACGAGGCCAATATGTATGGGTGACTTGAACGAGGCCCATATGTATGGGTGACTTGAACGAGGCCCATAT
>NC_091167.1:31866124-31908624 GCF_040958095.1 Procambarus clarkii
AAATCCACAGTCATAACATTACATGGTGTAATATATATAAATGAGGATGAGGTTGTGATTGAGAGAATGAGACCCCAGAATAAATTAAGAGCAAGAGGCCCATGACAGGGGTGAATATAGTGCGTCAGCTGTGACAACGTCAACAAACAGTGGCCAGCAGCTAATACTGATGCAAGGTGCTGGCCTGTTGACTCCACTTAGTTGATTTAAGAAGCACGAGAGACAGACACACACAAAAAAGATATTCAGATAGTGTAATGACTGGCATTTTTATGTATTTTAATCTTTAATTTTGTCATTGTATTCGTTATTTAATGTAATTTACCCTTTTGGGATATTTGTAACAGAGTAGATAGTAATTATAAAAGGAGAAGTGAGAGAGAGAGAGAGAGAGAGAGAGAGAGAGAGAGAGAGAGAGAGAGAGAGAGAGAGAGAGAGAGAGAGAGAGAGAGAGAGAGAGAGAGAGAGAGAGAGACAAGACTAAATTGTAAATACATGGTTTTTGTACACGAGAGCGAAACGTCCGGCCTTGTAAATTTGACTAGCCATTTTTTTGAGTCAGCATTGGGACTTCAGATATCATGAACAAGTTTGATCACAAATAAAGAGATCTAATGTATTTGGGATTGATTTATACATACGTGATATATGACGCCTCTGTTTGAATTGACCCTCTTAAAGTGTGAGAATACATTTGACTGATCTTAGCATTTTGATTGCATGGAAAGTCATTGAATCAATATTTGGTCTACTGCTATTTTGAACTGTTGAACATAGTGAGTTAAAATTGCATTTTAGACCAGCACTCACAACAATGGGGACAATTTACAGCTAGCAGATGGCCCGAGAGAGGGAGGGTCTTCCAGACACTGACTCGCTCTCCTTGGAGGTTAACCTCAGAAAGGTTACAAAAAAAAAAAAAAAAAAATTCCATGTCTCGCTTTTTATAGCTTGTTTATATATGGTTGAGTGATAAATTTCACAATTTGTATTTTGATGTCTTGCTTGGTTTGCAAAAACATGCAAATGCTTGCATTAATTGGTTTGTTTCAAATTTCCCCTTCAACATATTTGAGTTGATTTGTTCATTGATTCTGAAAGTTCAATATTTCCGTAATATTTTTTTTGTTACATTACAATTTTCCTTGTGAATACTTTTTATTATTGTTATTGTGTTTGATCTAGCAAGTTGGATTCCCATTACCTAATATAATATTTTTTTAATTACACTTTCCTTCACATTCTTATTTTCAAACCCTTATTGCATAATACAAATTCATAACAAATTATTACTTCATTAAACCCATTTCCCTCCTCCATTACGTGTAATTTCTAATTACCCTCCATTACATATATTTTCCCATTACATGTTATTTTCCCCTCTACCATTGCATGTCTATTTACACATTAATTGACTAAATTGTATGTTATGTTCCCAAGTGCATTACATAATTACTTCACGTCAATTTACCCCCCCCCCACATCCCCCCCTTAAAGCCCATGAAGAGTGGTGTTAAAGGAAGATATTGACTTAGTTACTCAACGCAAGAGAGTCAGATAAGGTCGAAAACAAACAGGAGAGGCTCATTGTCAAGCTGTCACTCTGTCACAGAGACTGGTGTCAAACTGACTGACAGACGGACCAGCTAATTTGTTGAGACCATCACACGTTCACACACACATCATCATCAGTCTAAGAAATAAGTGGCAAATATAGTTACAACATTCAGGATTCTGAATACAAGAACATTTAAAACATTATAATATACACCACGTATAGTGTATATTACTACGTATATATTATATATACACAATGTATAGTGTGAATTACTACTTATGGACCAGGGTATGCACCACCTGCATGAAACTCTCAGCTCAGTATGTAGCACCAGCTATTGAACCCTCACACCAGTACTAGAGCTCCTAGTATCATCATGGAGCCTGCCTCTAAGTCCCAGATTATGCAGCATCGGCATGGAACTCCCCCTCACTTCAGTAGCAGTGAACACAGCGCCAACATGAAACCCTCCTCTTACCATCAAGATAAAAACAAGCTATACAATTTGACTAGGCCTTAAAGGAGTGTGATTTGATGAGAGGGAAATAGTAGGAACTTAACCTTACATCACTAGAAACATGACCAACTATAACTAAGTTGTGACTTAGATCGGGTGAAGAAGGGGCCGGATGTTTCATGTGGCCGAGCGCTCGGCGAGAGATGACAGCTGAAAATTGGAGACACAAATAAGCAAGAAGGAGACAGTGAATCTGTTTCTTTCAGTGTGACGAGTGAAGGAAATACGGGGAAAAAACTGGAGATTGTGAAGGCCAGTTGAAGGTGGCCATCACTCCAGCACTTCGAGTCACAGATCCTGAGTATGTACTATCAGCCCTGACTCAGACCTAAGACTGTTTCTTTCACCGCTTTATCGTCTTAGACTGTCATTCTGCTATCGCTTCAGCACCTGCGTTAGACTGATTCCGTGATCGCTCCAGCACTTGTCATACATTGCGAGTCTGTTATATTTTTTAATGAATAAAGAAAGCATGCGTGTGTGTGTCGATTATAAACATACTGCACCCGCCTGGTGTAGCCACGCCAGATATCAGTTATAAACAGATAAAAATGGGACATATTGCCCAATTTATCACTTTTCATTATGATGTAGGAAAAATTTAATTAAACTGTCACAGAGGGAAAATTAATTATGTTCCGCTTCATACACACAAAAAGGGAAAGTTTCTCATAATATACACAGGGAAATACTGTAAGGATATATGTCCCAAAATTTCGCATGTGAAATAACAACATCCTATCTGAAATAAGAGATATGATAGGAATTGTAGCAACAATCCATTGCAAATGTCGGGGAGTAATAAGTGCAATATATATATATATATATATATATATATATATATATATATATATATATATATATATATATATATATATATATATATATATATATGAAATATCGCTGAAATTTCAATATAAACTTTCATGAACGACTTTTGAACATTTTCTGCTGAAGTTACCGGATCGGCCAGGTTGTACGGGCTATATGGGGGGTCCTGTGAACTACATTGAACGCAAAATTAGCTACTGCTGTCCACTCACCAGGGAGGAGAAGTCCAGAGCCAAGCTATGAGAGGAGAACTATTGCAATCGGCCGCAGGTAATCCACAGGATTATCTGCGGATGAGTTGCAAAGTTGATGAGTTGCAGCGAGCCAGATGAGGGCAGCAACTTGCACAATTAACGCGTAAGGCAATGTTCCTCTCCGAGTTTTGTTTATTTTCCAGACACACACACACACACACACACACACACACACACACACACACACACACACACACACAAAGGGGCCTCGTAGCCTGGTGGATAGCGAGTAGGACTCGTAATTCTGTGGCGCGGGTTCGATTCCCGCACGAGGCAGAAATAAATGGGCAAAGTTTCTTTCATCCTGAATACCCCTGTTATCTAGCAGTAAATAGGTACCTGGAAGTTAGTCAGCTGTCACGGGCTCCTTCCTGGGGTGTGTGTATGTGTGTGTGTGGTGTGGAAAAAAAGTAATTAGTAAACAGTTGATTGACAGTTGAGAGGCGGGCCGAAAGAGCAAAGCTCAACCGCCGCAAAACACAACAAGGTGAATGCAACTAGGTGAATACACACAAATATAAAAAAAAAAAAATTCGCGAGAGTATAAGAGTATCTGTGAAGTGTATAACAGAAGAAAGAACTTAGAGGGAAGACAATTCAGGAAATGATGGATTAATAAGTCTAAAAGTCTAAAAGAAACACAAGGAGGCAGAAGAGAGAGAGAGAGAGAGAGAGAGAGAGAGAGAGAGAGAGAGAGAGAGAGAGAGAGAGAGAGAGAGAGAGAGAGAGAGAGAGAGAGACATACAACAGTAAGGGAAAAAACGCTTGAGGGACTTTAACAACGACTGGTTCAATAGACAATGTTAATAAGTTAAGACAAAAAGCTCGAGGAAGCGGAACAAAGAAGAGAAACGCCATAAAGACTTGAACGGAAATTAAACATATGAAGAGTATCAGAAAAAAACCCGCAAAATAACACAGCATCCAAAGCTCTACATAACAATATACGAAAGCACATAACAGTGAATGACCAAATGAATATATTCTGCAAGAGGTGAAAACATAACAAAAATGGCAAGGAATTCTGGGAAGAACTAAATGCCAGGTTCCATAGATAGGAGATAACCCTAGATAAGAGATTAACTAATATTGGGTTCAGAAACAAGGATAATCCTGAGACAACAAGCACCAGCAGTTGAAGCAAACGTTATTAGAGCAGACAACCCATCAGAACAGTTGTTAAAGAAGCTGCACAAGCCTTCAGTATATAGCTAGCTCTTACTTTTAATGATTCAACTATGAAGGGAGTTTTGCCCAACTGCTGAAAGATGACAAATGTCGCCCTTCATTTATTCAACCCATCTTCAGTATAGGCTTGTCCAAGCGGCGGCTATCCCCAGCGATGTATATCAAATTTTAAATTTCTGTGTTTCAAATCAGGTTTTTTCTCATCTATAAATTAATTAAAATTCAAGAACTTTATTCACAATGTTTGTACATTAATATTATATATATTAGAATTTTATGAATGATTAGTCATATGTTTGGTGGTTAGGTTCTGTTAACAATTATACTGTGTAACAAATTAATTTGTTTTTGTTTTCGTAGAGTGTGCTATCTTCTGATTGCTTATGATACCAAAGTATAGTAAATGTCTATCATTCCCCTTTCTCTCTACGATGACCTTTGCTTAAGACAGATTAGGGAAGACGTCTTGGAGGTACAGTTAAAGGCTGTCGACCTTTAAAACAATGTGTCACAGTTTTAGATAAAGAATCGGTAGCTTTTTTTCCCCCCAGTACCTTCAAGACGCCTCGGGTCAAAGGAAAGTCTGAGATGAATATTAGCCAATTTTAACATACTGTGTATTAAAAATGTCTTCTCACATATAAGTTAAATTCACAAAGAAATCTCATTAACGTGATGTATCAATGATAAAACTATTCTTGATCATCAGCGATGATTATCTCTAGTTATCATCCAAGACGAGTCTTTAAGCTGTTTTGCTGCATAATGGAAGTGCTTTGCCATTACTCTCATTGGCTTATGCATCCCAAATGAGGGACACTTATGACAACCTAAAGCAGCTTTTAAGGTGCATAAACGATGACCAACATCAGTGGCAGCTCTTGGGGAGGCCTGAAGATGGACACACAGAATACTGCTGTTTTCTCTGTGAGTGGGATAGTTGTGTGAGACCATCCCACTGTGTTATAGAAGACTAGCCACTACGTCCATCAATGGAGCCTGAGAGGGGGAGGGGAGAAGTAGTTCAGCATCCACCAGATGTAGAGTCAAAGCAAGACTTTGTTACCACTATCACACATCAACAAAATTAAGTATTATATTTCAATTCAACACGTCAAAATGCATGATAAACATCTCATCATCTCACAACCAGATAACTCTTTAACAATTATTGACCAGTGATCGAATGTGTATACTTAAACAAGATATAAATTCCTAGTCAGGGCCAAATAGGGAAGTCTTACAAATTTAGGATGAACTGCTCTAGGATCTCTCAATGCTACGTGGACTAACTGATTATTGGATTTAGATTGACCCCATGCGTTGCCGGAGCTATATATACCCACCTCCTACACCGTGCTCTGTGGTGAGAGAGAGAGAGCGCAGGTATACTGGACGAGTATGATTAAAACATGATAAATTGTCCAAAATATGTCGTTGGGAATAATATTATGACATTCAAAATGAATTTGTCTCTATCCACCCACACTCTCTGACTCTCTATCCACCCACACTCTCTGACTCTCTCTCTATCCACCCACACTCTCTGACTCTCTATCCACCCACACTCTCTGACTCTCTCTCTATCCACCCACACTCCCTCTTTCCCTTTCTCTCTCCCAATCCACCCACACTCTCTTTCTCTTTCTATCCACCCACACTCTTTCTCTATGCATCGACACACTCTCTCGCTCTCTCTCTCTTATCCACCCACACACACACACACTCTCTCTCTCTCTCCCCCTCTCTCTCTCTCTCTATCTCTCTCAATCAGGCCAAGGGACACACAAACACACATACTGTGTACAGTAGACCATCATTCAGGACAGCAGCTGGTGTGAATAATCTGGGCTGTTGTTTACCTCCTCCTCCATGTTGTCATAGCAACCGGACAAGCACCAGCGATATTCTTTTTATTCCCAGGATTAAACGACCACGCGCAAATGCAATTTCTAAACAAAATAAATACAAATTTATAAAATAGAATGGATAGTTGTCATGCGAGTATTTTTTTATTTGTGATAATAAACCGAACTATTCAGACTATAGTTAATCATCGGTGAAATGTTGAAATTAACTAAAGCAATGGTATGTAGAAATGGCTTTCTCCGAGTCACTGGTTCAAATCGGGAATGATGTTGTTCGTCCTGGGGCGAGATAATTGTGTGTGTGTGTGTGTGCGTGTGTGTGTGTGTGTGTGTGTGTGTGTGTGTGTGTGTGTGTGTGTGTGCGTGTGTGTGTGTGTGTGTGTGTGTGTGTGTGTGTGTGTGTGTGTGTGTGTGCGTGTGTGTGTGTGTGTGTGTGTGTGTGTGTGTGTGTGTGTGTGTGTGTGTGTGTGTGTGTGTGTGTGTGCGTGTGTGTGTGTGTGTGTGTGTGTGTGTGTGTGTGTGTGTGTGTGTGTGTGTGTGTGTGTGCGTGTGTGTGTGTGTGTGTGTGTGTGTGTGTGTGTGTGTGTGTGTGTGTGTGTGTGTGTGTGTGTGCGTGTGTGTGTGTGTGTGTGTGTGTGTGTGTGTGTGTGTGTGTGTGTGTGTGTGTGTGTGTGTGTGTGTGTGTGTGTGTGTGTGTGCGTGTGTGTGTGTGTGTGTGTGTGTGTGTGTGTGTGTGTGTGTGTGTGTGTGTGTGTGTGTGTGTGTGTGTGGCGTGATCTCACATGATGAAGAAAACAATGGGAAAAATGTTTTAGTGCTTTCCGACCCTTCATTACTTTTAAGCAAACGCTTTTTCTTCTTTTAAGTATCGTTCATTTTAAGTATCGTTCATTTTAAGTATCGTTCATTTTAAGTATCGTTCATTTTAAGTATCGTTCATTTTAAGTATCGTTCATTTTAAGTATCGTTCATTTTAAGTATCGTTCATTTTAAGTATCGTTCATTTCAAGTATCGTTCATTCATAATATCGATAAATTAATTCAGTTCATTTTTCCCAGCTTGTGTAATATTTTACCGTTGCTTTTAATTTTTGTTATGAATCTGTTTCAGTGATTCGTATGAGAGGCGAGTGAACGGAAAGGTGTTTACCTGCAAAGTTCATGTTATTACAAACAAATTTCGCTCACTAATTTCTGAACACACAAAATGTTATTAACATGTTTACATGTTCTTAACATGTTTAGTACAGCCGCAGTCTCGAGGTTAAAATATGTTCGGTTTTCCCTTCCACAAAAGTTATCCACAAAAAATGTTACCCACAAAATTTGTGGGGTCACCGGTAGTACAGCTGGGTACGTTGTCGACTCAGAATCGAGAATTCCTCGTTCGGATCCCGGGCGGAACAGAAATGATTGGGCGCGTTTCCTATCACCTAATGGACTGTTCACTCAGCAGTAAACAGGTACCCGGGAGTTAGTCAGCTTGTTGCGGAGGGTTACAGCCTGGGAAGGGTCAGTAAATTGACCCTGGGGAGGGGAAAGGGAAAAGGGAAAGGGAAAGGGGAAGTGGAAGAAGGGAAGGGGGGGAATCACCACGATATAATCCTAAATATGTACTATATGTATGCACTGGCTGCCTTTTCCCTTGACACAATGAGTTATTATTATTATTATTATTAAAAGTGAGCAGAGAAATAGTACCGAGGCCTGCTTGACGGGACTGTCACCAACACGATGGGTATTTTTCTCGTACAAATAAGGAGAGATGTTTTTCTCGCAGAGTTAAGGGCGGGTGGTTGTTGTTCCCGTGCTGTTAATGGATGTTTTAGCCGGTAGAAAACACACATCACATTTGTGAAGCCTGGAGTGATATGGTGTTGTGGTGGAGAAAGATGGAGAGCGTTCAGTCCAGAGTCTAGAAATATGTTAGTATGTTATCGTTTCAGCTTCTTGATGACTTCGTTAATTTGAATACAATCTAACCATTAATTTGTCGTAAAATTTTACGGTACAAATTAGGCTTCGGTGTATATCAGATAGAAAGGATAGGCTGTGCTCTCAGGCGTTAATTTTGGTTGTAATGAGTTGGTTCCTTTCATAAGCGCTTGGACTTAAGACACACACATTTATTCACGTATTGACGAACCCTTATAAGTCACCCTCAGATCTGGGCTGGCTCAAGAAGAAATTTGGCAAATTAAACTCTGTTTCCAGCTTCTTTCACTTCATTTGCTACGAAATTGGCGTCATAATCACATTTTGGAATGCCAGAGGGCGTTCTAATGTTATTTTTAGACCAAAGCTTTCTGAAAGCTTAGGTAAGGGCATTTGGGGAGCATTCTCGACATTTAATTTTTAAAGCTGTAATAAATGTGAAGTTGATAAATGTGGGAGCCGGTCGGCCGAGCGGACAGCACGCTGGACTTGTGATCCTGTGGTCCCGGGTTCGATCCCGGGCGCCGGCGAGAAACAATGGGCAGAGTTTCTTTCACCCTATGCCCCTGTTACCTAGCAGTAAAATAGGTACCTGGGTGTTAGTCAGCTGTCACGGGCTGCTTCCTGGGAGTGGAGGCCTGGTCGAGGACCGGGCCGCGGGGACACTAAAGCCCCGAAATCATCTCAAGATAATCTCAAGATAAGACGAGCTCAGGACCTACAACCCTTCCTTAGCCTATGCTCGTCCAAGCTCGAATCAAAAGACGCATTCCTCAATATAAACGAGACTATATTAAAAGAAATGCTAGTTTTAAATATTAAATATTATTAGTATATAGTAGAATTGCGTTTTTTTTTTAGTTAGACCGAGATTAGGTTAGGTGTTTTGGCTCTGTTTGGCAATTATTCTTGTTTGTAGTACGTGGGTGGAGCGTTTATGGACGTGCGATTCGAGCAGAGGACGAGGGCGCAACACTGTTCGAATTAAGTTCGAACATCATCAGTCATGAGTCGTGTGGAAAGCGTTTTTAATTCACCTAGAGGTCGAGGCAGGTGTACTGGGTGGGACCAGATGTATAGGTTGAGGCATGTGCATAAAGTAGGTCAATAGGATGAGGCTGTTGTGTAACGTGAGGCAGATCTTCAGGATGATTCAAGTATATAGAGGCAGATGTGTACAAGGTGAAGTACCCGTTCAAGGTGATTCAAGTGAACAGGGTGAAGAAGGGTAAGGGAGGTGTACAAGGTGAGGCAGGTGTATAGGGTGAGAGAAGAGGGAGGAGAACAGTAGGGTGAGGGAGGAGTGAGTGTGAGGGAGGAGTGAGTGTGAGGGAGGAGTGAGGGGTGAGGGAGTAGTGAGGGAAAAGCTCAGAGGGGCAAGCGTCTGGTAGTGATGCACGGGACTAAGCTGGGAAAACATATCGTGCATCACAGATAACGAAAGGATGAAACAGATGAGGGGAGGGGGGCAGATGCGGACCGACAAGCACAGAGACGCGAAGAGGGTTAGTTTAGACATTGTTTACATTACAAAGCCATAGTCCTGCTGCCATCACAAAGTTATGACCGACGACCCTATATTGTCTGCCTGTAAAAAAACCCATCTTCTACTGGAAAAAAAAATATCGTGTAAATTACCCATCTTTTAATATAATAATTCCAGAGAAGTATACCCTTGACTCAGGCAGTCAATCAAATTACCAACAACTTGAGCCTCTCATCTCTCCAAAATGTGATAGTTTTGAATACTATTCGAGAACGCGATGGTAATTCCACACTTTATGTATTATAAATACCATGGCATCTTGAGGTTATCTTGAGATGATTTCGGGGCTTTTAGTGTCCCGCGGCCCGGTCCTCGACCAGGCCTCCACCCCCAGGAAGCAGCCCGTGACAGCTGACTAACACCCAGGTACCTATTTTACTGCTAGGTAACAGGGGCATAGGGTGAAAGAAACTCTGCCCATGGTTTCTCGCCGGCGCCTGGGATCGAACCCAGGACCACAGGATCACAAGTCCAGTGTGCTGTCCGCTCGGCCGACCGGCTCCCTACCGAGAACGCGATGATAATTCCACACTTTATATATTATAAATACTATGGCATCTACTGACTTCCATTATCAGGCTTCAAACTTCGCTCATAACGAGCCGTCTGCATTAATAAAGGATTTAAATGCCAAACGAAAAACACCAATGGCAGAAGACTTTTCATAATTTTCAGCGCATATAAAGGCTTTCAATTTATCAGTAGGAATTAACCTAAGCATATTTGTTTTGGAGCTTTTTAGTAGGTAAATGTTTTGGTTTTAACTTACACATAATTCATGATTGTAATATTATAGATGATCTAAAGTCTGACTGGTTTGGTGTTGGGCTTATGACTTATCAATTGCTTAGGGATATTAAGGCCACCACTAATCAACCAACAAGTATATATTAGTTCAGAATATAGTCCAGAATTAAAGTAAACTCGGTATATATATATATATATATATATATATATATATATATATATATATATATATATATATATATATATATATATATATATATATATATATATATATATACACTGAAAAATCTATTCCTACGCTGACCACTTAGCAATATAACAGCCAAGAAACACGGAGGTAAACACCGAAGAACGGGATTTTAGGTAACTGTATAGACTACATTGAGAACCTGGTCTAAAAATCTGGAATACAAACTGGTATGTAAACTAAGAATCTATAAATATAAAAAAAAATATAACATAATGGTCTTCTGAGCACAATTAGTTACAGCGAGACAACCCAGCACCAACGGAGCACCAACGGAACACCAACGGAGCACCAACGGAACACCAGTCAACAAATCAGGACTAGTATTATCACGAGTCTCAACAAAGAGAACTGATATAAATAGTTCGAGAAACAGTGAAAGGTTTTAAGAACTCTAAAAACACATCGAATAGAAACAAGGTTTCGAGCCTCGCTGGCTCTAGCAAGCGAGCGAATGATTTAATTTTTTCAAAATGATGGGTAGCTCTTTATTTATAAACTCAACCATTCATTTACGAATGGTTGAATGTACAGAAGCCTTAGGATCTCGACTGACTTAACATCACACAGCATCAGAGGCAGAACATTAGGAGACACAATCTAAAAACAGAGAAACAGAGGCGAAAAGATAGAACAGGAGGTGAAAGGCAACACAAATTCCTTCGTTCCATTTATTTATTATGCACCCATACCCCATCCCGTAGGCGGTGGTGGAAAGGGCAGAATGTGAGCCCGAAAATACAGAAGAATGGGACTTACACTAAAAATTCAGACAAAATACATAAACAGAGGCAGAAAACCCATAAATTGAAATATTAGACATAACCAGATTGAAGACAAACACATTTAGACAAAGAACAACAAAACAGCCAGTTGAATAAGAAAGGAAACTGAGACACAGACAACGATTTAACAATAAGGAATATAGTAACAGATACACAGCAACCGACCTTCAGAAGCTGAAATAACGAAGGAGATCGTTCAGCAGAGTTAAACACGGTCTTCAAACCGAATGAGACGACCATTACAAGCATCGACCACGTATTTGCGAATGGAGGACCGTGACTGGGCTTAAACCTGTGAATGCATAATGACAAGGACGGCAGGAGAAAGAGCAAGAGACGAAGAAAATGGAACACCAGCACATCGCATAGGAAAGTACAAGAATGTCACATAATTCGTTGAAGGAAGCCATGTGGAAACACACAATGAAAAACAACAAAAGATATGATGGACCACTTATTAAGTACACATCAAGAAAAATAAAGGACGGCTCAATAGTTCCGGTGATAGACAGAGAAGCCGAGAAGAGAAGCCGACCTTTAACGACATGCCTGGAGGCAAAAAGAAAATGGAAGACATACAGAGAGCACAGAACAGATTGAAATGACAATAAATAAAAAAAAGACGAAAGAATACATAAGAATAAGGAGAGCGCCAGAACAGTATTAAAATAACATAGAAATCCAAGTCACCGACCACATCCACCTTTGCCACAGCGGTGGATGTCTCTGAGAGTAATGGTGATTAGGCTATACAGTGGCACGCTGTGACCAGAGAGAGAGAGAGAGAGAGAGAGAGAGAGAGAGAGAGAGAGAGAGAGAGAGAGAGAGAGAGAGAGAGAGAGAGACAGACAGACAGACAGACAGAAAAAGACAGAGAGAGACACACATTAGACACGAAACATAAGAAATAAATTCAGACACTCAATTAGTAAAGGCAAAAAGAAGAAATAAATAAAGAATATCTGGAAAAAAAATTAACACGGGTCGTTGGAGCCGGGCTTTAAAAAAAAACACACAAAAAACTGTCCAAACAGGCCACAGATAAACCACTGATAAACCGTATTATCCCGGAGGTATATATGCGAGCTTTCACCCGCGGGTGTACATGCATACTCTGACTTAACATTTAATACACACAAGAAATTGGTTTAAATTACCAGACATGAAACAAGTGTAACAATAAACAAATAGAACCAAAAACAGACAAATAGGGAAAGAGAAACAGGTACTCGAGGCCGACCGACATGCAGACAGACAGACAATGTAGACAGACAATTGTTTATGCAGACAAACATGGAGCCAGACAGACAGAGAGCCATACAGACAGTCAACAAATAAACACGCACAGAGAGAAGCACAAATAAACACATAGTGACAGACACATATTTTGAGTTACCATAAACAGTTTAAAACACCGACTTTGTTGTCTAACTTGCCTTAGATTTGACTATTAACACGTAATTAAACCTGATATTAGCAGCGGGAAACAACGCCAATCAAAGAAAATCTCAAATATTTCTTTGGGTTATTTAAGGATGTAATTCTTCCTCCCGTCCTCTGTTGTCCACTTCTCAAAGAAGAGGCTGAGAACATGCATCTTCCACACAATGTAACACATTTTTCGTTCCTTGAAAACTCTTATTTTCTAATTGCTGATGCTTCCAAAGTATAGAAAATTAGTATTGTTTCCCCTCAAACTGCTTTGACCTTTGCCTAAGAAAGCTTAAAGGTAGTTGAAGGCTGCCAGTTAGACCTTGTGGAACATTATTTCATAGATTAGCAGCCTTTTTATACCTTCAAGACCTCTTCCTTAAGCTTCCTTAGGGCAAAGATCAAAGCCAAGTTTAAGGGAAATAACAGCCATTTTATATGTCTTGGAGGCAAAAGCAATCAAACAAATATATCTTATTACTGAGGAGCAAAGCAAGAAAGTGTTGACCAAACCACTTACTAGAAATTAAAGAAACGACAACGTTTTGGTCCGTCCGGAGCCATTATCAAATCAAGTTGATATTGGTCCAGGACGGACCGAAACGTCGTCGTCTCTTCAATTTCTAGTGTGTGGTTTGGTCAACATTTTTCAGCCACGTTATTGTAACTTTTCATCTGCAAAAGCAAGAAAATGTTACACAATGTAAGGGATGAGGTAATAATCCTTTGATAAGTAAGAGGTTGATGAGGCCATTGTCTTCCACACACACAATGAAAGCGTGCATAATCCTTCCATTTGTCTAAACAAACCCCTCAATCGTCATTAAATATTCAGTGCAAACAAATAGGTTGAACTTTTTTGAAGAGTAAAATTGTCAGGTTTGTAATGATGAAACTTCTTTAATACCTGTAATGTTGGTTGCATGTCATATATAATGAATAATAATGAGTACTCGTTACATATAATGAATGACTATATCCTTGTCATTTCTAATGAATGACTCTATCCTTGTCATTTCAAATGAATGACTGTCTCTATTTAACATTAATGAATGATAGTATGTCTTTGCTTAGCAGAATGAATGACAGTAATGCCTTCTTGAGCATAATGCATGGCATATGTTCTTGTCATGCATGCTGAATTACATATGCCATTCCCACGTATAATGAATGACATATGCAAATGTCACGTATAATGAATGACATATGCAAGTGTCACGTATAATGAATGACATATATCATTACCAAGTATAGCAAAGAACAGTATATCTCCGTCACCATGACTTCATGTTCCTTCAATGAATAATACACGAGTCTGTCACATTAATTGAATTCTGGATATACACATAATGACACATACAACGAATGTGTCTTCTTGACATAATAAATGAGTGTTCTTGCCTCAAATTCTTTACGTATTACGTATTTACATTCTTGAGGACCATATTTCGAATATATATTCTTGAGAAACATAACAAATTGATCTTCCAACTTGTAATGAATGGCAAAGTGTCCTTGTCATATTGACCGAAAGAATGATCTTGACGGACATAATGAAAATATGCCACTATCATGTATAATGAATTTACGTGCGTTCCACGTATAATGAATGACTAAGATTTTGTCAGGTGTTGTGAATTACCGCGTCGCATATACTGGCCAATAACTATATATATTCGCTACGTTTATCTGCTGTTTATCATTATTCGGTGTGACAAATATTATGCTGGTTTAAAACATAATTTTGTATTATCATCATTTCTGCCTATTGCTATTTTATTACTTGATTTTAATATGTTAAGCTTCTTAGCGATTTTATAATCTAAATATTATTAAATATTAGCATTATATAAGAATTTTATTTTACTGTTTCGGTATTGTGTCCAATGATAACATATCAATTGAATCTTTTACAATTATCTTTCACGATAACAAATTCCATTTATTATGCGTAATCAAATATATTTTCATTCTTTCCTCGAGTAAAGTTTACATTCAATTAATTTATTATCTCCCATCAAGGGTTATAAGAATAACTAACCTAACCAAACCTAACCTAACCAAACCTAACCTAACCAAACATAACCTAACCAAACCAAACCTAACCTAACCTTATGACCATTTATGAATTTAATCTGTATCGTAGCTAGTGAGGTACTTCTGGTCCTCCAGCCTCTGTGGTCCAATAAAGGTGAAACGGAATAGAGGAAAGAACTGTAACAAAAAAATTACAGGTAATTAGCCTCTTTGCCTCATTAATGGAGTCACGCTTCAACGCAGCCTATTACGCTTTCAAACTTCAAGTCTTCCTTCCTTTTTTTAAATTAATTTTCTGTCTTCTCTCTCCCATCTCCTTCACTTTTCGTCTATTTCTATCATTATTTGTGCTATTGTTTGTCATCATCATCGTTGTTAGGCTCTGTATTCCATTTCAAGTTCAGGTTCTCTTGTCTTTTTTCGTTCTCACTTTCACTTATGTACTTAATTTTGCCTCTGTTCTTCTCACTGTCATTCTATTATTTTGCACTTACTTTTACTGCTCATTCTCCTATTCTCATCTTTCTTCCTCTTCTCCTTCACTTTTCCTAACTAATATTCCGATTTTGTTTCCCCTTCCGTCTTTCTTTACTTTACCTGTTCTCCTTTTGGCGCTCTTCCTCCTACTCTTTAGTTTCTTACCATACATTCTCCTTCCTCCCTTCTCCTCCTCTTTCTCCCTCCTAGGCTTTCTTCCTTCTCTACTAGATTCCTCCATTCGTTCCATACTAAAGATCAAGACAAAACTCAATTTCTTTCCGAAACTATTATATCTAGGAAAGGTAGTCCACCTCCACTCCAGAGGTGGGGGAGGTAGACTACCTTTCCTAGAGAGAGAGAGAGAGAGAGAGAGAGAGAGAGAGAGAGAGAGAGAGAGAGAGAGAGAGAGAGAGAGAGAGAGAGAGAGACAGAGAGAGAGAGAGAGAGAGAGAGAGAGAGAGAGAGAGAGAGAGAGAGAGAGAGACAGAGAGAGAAAGAGGTGGGGAAGGAAGGTGCCGGTCCACACGGACATTCAGAGAAGAAACAGCAAGCAGCCAGAGACACAAAGATAAACATATACACAGAAAGAAGGAAAGGCAATACAACAAGTCACAAAGTAACGTACTCGCCGGGACATGTCAAGCCTGGCTGGCTTCCTAGGCTAGCCAGCATCCCAAATTAACCTGACATTTAAATTTTTTAGAAAAAAAATCCTAGCGTGTGGCGGCGGCGACGCGGGAGACACACACACACACACGGCTGTTGTCGACTCGCGGTCTACCAGACACAGTGCGTTGCCTGCCAGAGCTGTCGTCTGCGGCGCACAGAATTTATTCAGTACCTCCCTCACAACCCAAGTTACTTTTAGGGCGTTGACTCGAGGAAGTATTCTTAACGATTTTCCGTTGATGTTGGTATTGTTGTAGGGGAGGGCTTATTGTTGTAGGGGAGGGCTTATTGTTGTAGGGAGGGCTTATTGTTGTAGGGCGGGCTTATTGTTGTAGGGGAGGGCTTATTGTTGTAGGGAGGGCTTATTGTTGTAGGGGGGGGCTTAGTGTTGTAGTGAGGGCTTATTGTTGTAGGGAGGGCTTATTGTTGTAGGGAGGGCTTATTGTTGTAGGGGAGGGCTTATTGTTGTAGGGGAGGGCTTAGTGTTGTAGGGAGGGCTTATTGTTGTAGGGAGGGCTTATTGTTGTAGGGAGGGCTTATTGTTGTAGGGAGGGCTTATTGTTGTAGGGAGGGCTTATTGTTGTAGGGGAGGGCTTATTGTTGTAGGGGAGGGCTTAGTGTTGTAGGGAGGGCTTATTGTTGTAGGGAGGGCTTATTGTTGTAGGGAGGGCTTATTGTTGTAGGGAGGGCTTATTGTTGTAGGGAGGGCTTATTGTTGTAGGGAGGGCTTATTGTTGTAGGGGAGGGCTTATTGTTGTTAATACATTTTTATTATTATTAGTGATACAAATAATGCAATTTATTAAATATTTGAGTAAAATTGTAACCCAATTTTACTATTATAATTACTATTGTATTTTATAATCATGACTATTACCGTATAATAACTGTATTATTCACCATATCTTAAAACTCTCTTCAAAGAATGGGTCTTCAATATTAATATATGTTGAGTGGTTCTTATTCCTCCTTACATGTATTTTATAATATAGGAGATGTTGTTGTTGTTGTTGATTTAGCTGGTGTGTTGTAACAATGTTCTCGTGATTAATGTGCTGGACGCTTATAGAGTGATCAGAGAATGTGTGAGTTGATGTGAGAGCGTTAAGAAGGACAACCAATGAGCGACTCGTTTTTCAATTTGTGAGCTGACGAAATTCCGTAAGCGAAAAGTTGAAGAGTTGCGATTTACTTGGCCCCTGTGTTCCTAATTGCCAGTAATTACTATGATTATAGATGGGGGTACTCGGTGCTGGTCGATGGGAGGGGGGGGGGGGGGCAGAGTTGCGTGACGCGTGACGCTACGTGACGCGTGACGCTACGTGACGCTCCCACTATCTTCACCATCGTAACCATTTACACCACACATGACCCCTCAGCATTATTAATATCTACACTGTTACACACGATCACCATCACTGTAACCATCTTCATTACACACTATCAGCGTCACTATTTTCACTATATACGACGATCATTACTGCAACCACCTTTACTAAATACTATCCTCATCACTGTAACCAGAACGTTGCGTCAATTAATTGTTGGGAGCCTCCCAGAATGCAAATCTGCCATCAGAAAATGCACCGGACTATTGCAAAACAGTAATAGTGAACTAAAATGTAAAATATACAGACTTGAGGCAAAACATTTCATATTCATCGTCTACATGAAGGGGTTGCATAGGGGGCCCACCTCCCTTCATGGGGAGCATGAAGGCCGGGCCCCAAGACAGCCTGCTCCAACCTATCGTCACGGAGGAAATCCTCTCAGGGGACTGGATTGAGAAAGACTAAATAATTAGTGCTATGATCTACTTTCTATCCATGGTTAGGTTAGGTTACTTTAGGTAACCTAACCTTTCATTATGTTTATGTTAATTCGTTGTATTATTGATAATAATATGAAATATGAAATTCGTAAACTTTTTGAGTGTACCCGATAATTCCATTAACAGAAAACCAAATTCTTTAAAGTAAACCTTTTCAGCATATACATTTTTACTATTTAAACCAATTATTTATAATACAGTAAAGATATAACAAGAATAATCTCTGTTAAGGACAAAGTTTCACTTGCCAGTTTACATGCAGACTATTACTGGAACTATAATATGCTTTCAGATTTCATAAATATCTAGACAACCATCCAGGTGGTTTGACGGGGGATGTGCTTTCTTATGGTAATGGATTTGCTCTGAGGACAAGCTCGTCACAGTACACCCACAAATCACCTCTGCAATGTTTAAAGAGGATAACCCCCCCCCAAGGATTTTGGGTTCTTCTATGGGCCAGATAAGCAAAAAGATATCCACTTTTATAGATACCGATTATAGCTATAGTGGTATTAGAATTATTATAGTATAATTATATTGGTAATATAATTATATTATTATTGTTATATTTTTATTATTGTTATTATAATTATAACATTATTATAGCTATAGTAATATTACAGTTATTGTATTATTATAGTTACTGTTTTATTATTGTTAAAGAGCTGTATTATAGTCATGCGGAGAAGACGTCGCAACAATGTGGGTGAAACAAACCAACCCGCTCACACTTGTGAAAAAGAGAGCTAAGAGATTGACGACGTTTCGTACCTTACGGGACCCTGAACAAGGCGCAACTAAGACTTATAGCGAAGGAAGCTATTATAAGGCCAGAGAGGAGATGTGATCGCATCCCGACTACTAAAACTCTGAAATGCAGATATTACAAAAATAAATTGCTATATGTAGGTCCATCGACCAGCCTTGGCACAGCTTAAACAACTGCCAGTGGATAGACATTTGCTAAGTAAGAATACCTTACCTTGAGATGATTTCGGGGCTTAGCGTCCCCGCGGCCCGGTCGTCGACCAGGCCTCCTGGTTGCTGGACTGGTTAACCAGGCTGTTGGACCCGGCTGCTCGCAGCCTGACATATGAATCACAGCCTCTTTGATCAGGTATCCTTTGGAGGTGCTTATCAAGTTCTCTCTTGAACACTGTGAGGGGTCAGCCAGTTATGTCCCTTATGTGTAGTGGAAGCGTGTTGAACAGTCTCGGGCCTCTGATGTTGATAGAGTTCTCTCTCAGAGTACCTGTTGCACCTCTGCTTTTCGACTGGGGTATAAGACTATAAGCACAATCATGCATAACAACTCTAATCATTGCAGGAGACAATTGGCAAAATATGGATCATTTATAAATGGCAAGATATCTTAAGAAAACTATTTTAAAAGCAGATCAGTGGAGGGCAGTAAAGCTTTTTGGTACATAATTATAGAGTAGAAGGGGCTGGCATCCGCTGCCTCTGTACTAATGCATCTCTTGTAAGGTTCATTATGAAAACAGTTGAAGATATGATGACCGAAACGGACGGACCGAAACGTCGTCGTTTCTCCATCTTCTAATGTGTGGTTTGGTCATCCTTCAGCCACGTTATTATGACTCCTAGTCTGCACAAGAAAGTAGAAAATTCTCAGCGCCTCACTTTGCATGCAAAATGTAAGTTAAATTGTCAGACCGCTCACCACCAGAGCGGTTTGTGCCCTATAACCATTTACTGCTTGTCTACCTGCAGCTTCATGAAAGTAAAAATATCTTCCCACTGCATGGAGGTTAGTATAGGCCACAGGACCGGACTGGGTGTAGGTCCCTGCAATCTTTAAAGATGCTTACGTCTACTTTGTGACCTCCTTCATCCTTGACACAGCAACCATCCCGCAGCAGCAACACTACCAACACTCCTCCTGCTGCACTCAGCACATTAAACTTAGCCAATTGTGTGGCAGGAGGCCAGGGGTCGTACAATTATACAGAGGGTCAATATCTATAATTTTAATCACCATTATAATCAATATCATCATCTCTCTCTCTCTCTCTCTCTCTCTCTCTCTCTCTCTCTCTCTCTCTCTCTCTCTCTCTCTTACCCTCTTACAACTCCCCTGCTCACTGGAAGACTTAAAATGGTTCGGTAATGCTGTAAAAGCTAAGTTTATGTTCTATAGGTAAAAGGATTTCGACAGTTCTCTTTCTGCTAGTGAACAATTGTTGAGTGTTTTCCAGTGCCACATTAAAACTTGATTCCTTTATTGAAAAATTATATTATTATTTGCCTTTCATTAATTTTTCTTTTATAATACAAAGAATCATTGATAAGGTTTGCTATATTCTACTGCAGCTTATTATTATTATTGCTCTTGCCTAAATGATTATAGATATGTATTAATACAAGTATGTGTAATAATAATAGAATGACGTGTCATAATACAAAGTTGTGTCATAGTACAGAGATGTAATAAATCGATGTATAATAACACATAATACTACATCGATCAGATCTAACTTAAGTCTTTAGACTCATCTTGTAATTCCCTGCAAACATATAGAGAACCATACCACTGGTTGCTTACACACACACACACACACACACACACACACACACACACACACACACACACACACACACACACACACACACACACACACACGCTCACACACACACACACACACACACGCTCACACACACGGACACACATATACACACACATAATTCTCGTGGGGGTGCTCACATGGGAGGCCCCCCCCATGTGAGGGGGGAGGGGGCCCATGTGTACAAGAGGTGCCAACCACTACACCGCCCCGAATTCATTCACTACAACCATAAACACGTTCATATAACTGCCTCCGCGGCCAATTCGTTGGCAGCGTAGTGTTGACAACGTATTGTCAACAATATTGACAACGTACAGAGTTGACAATGTATTGACATACGTTGACTCACTAATTTCAACATAATATTCTGGGGTTCAACAAGGTCTAATGACTGTCAGGAATACTCAAGGTCCTAGGATGACAAGTGTGTCTCCGCTAATTAGACAGGTCACCGTCAACAGCCAATTAAACCAGCGACTAATTAACTAATGAGCGGCTTTAAGAAGAGACATTTGGGGAAGAAAACTGCTTTGGGTCACGACTCTCCAGAATCACGGACAAAAAATAGAGCAGTGAGAGTAGGTCGAAGGAGAGCAAGGCGAGAGAGAATAAGGGAGAGCAAGGCGAAGGAGAGAAGAGAGAGGAAGAGCAAGGAGAGGGAGAGCAAGGGAGATAAGATCATGACAAATAACTAAGATGGAAGGCAGAGTGAGGCATCTTCGTTACATTTTACACCAATAAATAATAATAAAGCACATACAATACCCCCTCTCACAGTGCCCGGGCATATATTACACAAGCACCACTCAATAATAAAACCCAGCTTGTGATATACAAGCCAGCACTGATGAGAGTAAAGTGCAACAACTTTAATCTTACTCTAATGCTCACAACAAAACATATCGCAACTTATAGTGAGCAATATATATCACATATAAAACCAAAAGACCATAACTGTAGGTCTTTTTGCCATACCTTATTTCTGAGATTCTTAAATCGCAATGGCGCGTCAAATCAGTAGATACATAACTCAACTACACAAGGGAGGTAGCAAAGCATTGGCTAGAAACTGTAAACCAGTAACGCTAATATCACACAATTCAAAGTCTTTAAGAGATTAAAAGTCAGATCTCCAGTTTTATGGAGATCAACGGAATATAAGACTCAATCAGATCTCCTCATAGAAGGGAAAAAAACATCATTCACAGCAAAAGAGCTGTGAATGATGTCTGATGGTCTAAGACATAGTGAGCATAACCAAGCAAATACAGCGTCAGCTCGGACAGTGACACGATGGACTATGAGAGCCTTCTGATCCAAGAATTCCACCACAATGCTCATACTGTTCAGATCACTTGTGTTTACCCTCCTGTCTTTCCCACTCAGCACTTTCCTCTTCAGAGCAGGATAGATAATTGGGCTTGGAACACTACATACCCATACATATATTATATATATATATATATATATATATATATATATATATATATATATATATATATATATATATATATATATATATATATATATATATATATGGGTTCCAATATGTGTGTGTGTGTGTATTGTGTGTTTGGAGTGTGCCGCCCCCCCCGCCCACACACACACACATGCAGGAGCTATTAAAACTATTCCCGTATACATTGTTCCCAAAACTATAAGTGCCTCTGGCGTATGAAACCCAACATTAGCATGCATGGCACCAGGATTTGCATGTATATAAGCCCTTTCGCCACAACCACCGAATAACACACGGATGTTTCTCTGTCCCCAGGTAACGAGATTGGCCTCAGTAATTAATGCAGGTGAGAGACCTTGGAGTGAGGGTGTGGCTGTCCCGTACCAGACACACCTCTCAGAGCCTCAGGCTCACTCCTTCTTCAGTATATACTAACCGATAGCTTAAAAAAAATAGATAATTATAAACAAATATTTACTGAGAGTATATTTGCTCTTTTAGGAAGCACACTGTTTACATAAAAATACATACACACACACACACACACACACACACACACACACACACACACACACACACACACACACACACACACACACACACACACACACACACACACACGTGTCTATCCGTCTTTCCTCTCTTCGAGTATATTACAGGAATTTCTTTTACACGGCTCACAAAACGGAGGATAGTGTCCTGAAAGGTATTATTAATTGGAACATTATCCCCCAGAGATACAAATCAGAAGATATTCTGATTCTTCAGAAGATATTCTGAAGAGGCAGGTTGCATGAATGAATAAATGGCATGAATGAGACAGATTGTAGATTCCCTGTTTTAGATTCGGCTACTCAGAACGAAATGTCCATGTAGCACGGGCAATTGTGAGCCTGTAATTAAGTTCAGTTATTCGCGATAACCTTGTTACTGTGATATTTGGGTCAAAATCTTTCACCTAATGAGGTAACACGGGCATGAATAGCCCGTAAGTGGTACGATGAGACAGGTTGTTGTTGTTGTTTTAGATTTAGCTACTTAGAACGAAATGTCCATGTAGCACGGGCTATGGTGAGCCCGTAATTGAGTTCGGTTATTCGCGATAACCTTGTTACTCTGATATTTGGGTTAAATTATTAAATCAAGGTGGGGTTTCCTCCTTTTTCCCCCTGTTTCTTTTTCGCTGCTGTTTTAGTCTTGTTTTAATAACATTATCTTGGTGGTGGACGTAGGTGCAAATGTTCACTAGTGAGTCCCATTCTTTAACGGCTTTTCTAATCATTGTAGTGGCTGTGGAATGTGCATCTAATGCAGCTGCTGTCGTTGGATTAATGTTTAGTTTGATGCGCAGGGCTTCAGTAGCTTCACATTCCAGTAAGTAGTGCAATAGTAGCGCCTCTACTTCTGTTCCACAGATATGACACTCATTAACTATTGGGTTCAGATGGTAATGAAAAGACAGACTCACTAGCAAAAACTGCCAAATGCTCTACCTGTTGTACAGGTTCAAATACCTCCAAGTTTTTCACAGATTAAGGAGCAAATCAAGAAGAAAATACTCCCAACTATCAAAAGTCGCCACAGAGCCAAAGTAGCGGAAGGAAGATCCACTGCGATATGGTACTAACAAGCCACGGGTTACTCCTCTTTCAAGCCTGACAAAAAGATATCCAAAGACATTGCAGTAGCCATACACAGACTCAGACTTGCAGGTGATGAGTCACAATAACGTGGCTGAAGTATGTTGACCAGACCACACACTAGAAGGTGAAGGGACGACGACGTTTCGGTCCGTATTGGACCATTCTCCAGGTCAATCAATTGACTTGCATTCTCAAGTCAACCGACTTGAGAATGGTCCATAACGGACCGAAACGTCGTCGTCCCTTCACCTTCTAGTGTGTGGTCTGGTCAACATACTTCAGCCACGTTATTGTGACTCATCACCTGCAAGTCTGAGTCTGTGTATGGCTACTGCAATGTCTTTGGATATCTTTTTGTCAGGCTTGAAAGAGGAGTAACCCGTGGCTTGTTAGTACCATATCGCAGTGGATCTTCCTTCCGCTACTTTGGCTCTGTGGCGACTTTTGATAGTTGGGAGTATTTTCTTCTTGATTTGCTCCTTAATCTGTGAAAAACTTGGAGGTATTTGAACCTGTACAACAGGTAGAGCATTTGGCAGTTTTTGCTAGTGAGTCTGTCTTTTCATTACCATCTATGCCAATGTGACTTGGTATCCAATTTAGGGTGATTGATAGCCCGAGATTATGGGCTTCTTATCCTATATGTTGGATTTCTGTGAGGAGTTGTATATTATTTCTGTACTGACTGGATAACAATGCCTGGATGGAAAATTTAGAGTCGGAATGAATGATGACATCATGTAAATTATTCTCAATTGTATAGTTTATGGCCTCCTTCAGGGCATATAATTCTATCTGTAATGTTGAGCACGCACTATTCATGCTCCAGTAAGCTTCATGGTTGTTAGCGGATGAGACAGGTTGTTGTTGTTATAGATTCAGCTACTCGGAACAAGTTCCAAGTAGCACGGGCTATGGTGAGCCCGAAGTGGACTTACCTGGCACAGGAGTGGTGCCGTCTTGGATGAGACAGGTTGTTGTTGTTTCAGATTTAGCTACTCAGAACGAAGTGTCCATGTAGCACGGGCTATGATGAGCCCGTATGTTTTTTTACGGGCTCACCATAGCCCGTGCTACTTGGGCTATGGTGAGGTGATGAGACAGGAGGTAATAACAAATGTATACCGCTGGGAGGTCAGGTACACCCAATCACTTGAGGAGAAAAGGCGAAATATATACTCAATCTAGGTATTTAAAACTACAAACACAAATTCTCGAAGCATTCTTACGGTCAGCCAGTTTAACAAATAAACATTTTCCACATATTCCACAGTGCTTGTAACCCGAGTCCGGTGATAATATTAAATAAACAAATTCATTATAAAAAAAATGGCAGAACTGATACCGGGAACTCGACTATTTTTGTGGCGATAAACTTTAGGAGAATGGAATCTCCGAGTTAACTTTAGTTTCCAGTAAATTTGGAGACTTTCGAGCCTGGCTCTAGTGACTCTTTGAGGCAAACTTACCCTCCCTAGGGAAGAAGTGGGAAGGTGGGAGGGGGGGGGGGGGAGGGAAGGAAATGGGGCAAGTGAAGAATGCAAGATGGGGAAAAGGGAGGGTAAAAAATATAGAGATGTGGGAAAGTGAGGAACAGTTTGAAAGACCGGGAGGCCGAGAGAGAGAGAGAATTATAACGACGTAATTACTGCTGAACCGACTCTTATTACCTTTGTATAACAACCGGGTATCGATTTAATATCTCTCTCTCTTATTCTGACCTGGAGTTGTGTTGTTAATCTATACGGCAGTTAAGGGGGAACTTTTCACTTGATATTAACTATAGTGTGGAGCAGAGGCTTGAAGACGAGAGACGGAAAAGGGAAAGAATAAGAGTTAAAATATTTAACATAAGACGTGAGTTTCACAAGTTACACGCCCGCTCCTGTGCCAGGTAAGTCCACTACGGGCTCACCATAGCCCGTGCTGCTCTGAACTTACGTTTCGAGCAGCTGAATCTAAAACGACGTGAGCCTAGTTAAGGGAAAGTTGATGTTTGTTGATGTGAAATGAGACGAGTAAGTAATTATCAAAGACGGCACCAAGCCGCGAAGGGGAAATGGAATGAGATGTAGAGGGTTAAGGTAATTAGGCGTGTTGTGGTCAGATAAGGTGGAAGGGGGGCATAAAGGGAAGGGAACTATCAGGATAATGTACCGTTGTTTAAGTTCTTTAAGATTTACTACTTGGAACAAAAAGTTCCAAGTAGCACGGGCTATGGTGATCCCGTAGGAGCGGGACTGTAACTGTGGAGAGAGAATGTACCAAGCCATTGCGACATTGCGACTGACACTTGAGGTCAGGATAAGGATTAGGGATGGAACGAGGGGAAAAAGGAATGGTGTCCTCCCATTTGGACGGTCGGGGGATTGAACGCCGACCTGCATGAAGCGAGACCATCGCTCTACCGAAATGAAATGAAATTAGATCGTCGGATGAAATGAAATGGAGCGACGTGAGATTTTGTGAGCCGTAGGTGGGATGTACGGGGGTTATCTTGAGGTTATCTTGAGATGATTTGGAGGCTTTAGTGTCCCCGTGGCCCGGTCCTCGACCAGGCCTCCAGCCCCAGGAAGCAGCCCGTGACAGCTGACTAACACCCAGGTACCTATTTTACTGCTAGGTAACAGGGGCATAGGGTGAAAGAAATTCTGCCCATTGTTTCTCGCCGGCGCCTGGGATCGAACCCAGGACCACAGGATCACAAATCCAGCGTGCTGTCCGCTCGGCCGACCGGCTCCCCAAGGTGGGACTAAGTGGGTCAGAGTAAGTGGTGAGTTGAGCTGCTGTGAAGTTTGCTGAAAGATATTAAGTGGAATGTAAGTTGCTGAAAGATATTAAGTGGAATGTAAGTTGCTGAAAGGAGAATTGCGGTCGGCCGGGGCGAACATGAATTGCTCTCGGGAATCCCGGAGCGGGACGGAAATAGTTGGCCGCATTTCCTTTCACCTAATGCGCCTGTTCACCTAGCAGTAAAGTAGGTCCTCAGGAGTTATAGTTTCTTGTGGGGTTGCCTATCCTGGGACGGGGTCAGTAATTCTACCTTGAGGGAGAGGGGGGGGTGGGGAGGACCTCGATATAAACCTAATGTGTATGAATACACACTGGCTGCCTGTCCCCTCGAGTCAATGAATTATTATTTAATATATAATTGGCAGTTGAGGGGGTGAACGAGGTCAGACAAGGGGAAAAGGCGGATCAGTTAATAAAATCAATAAGGAAGACGAAAGGGGGAAGAGAAAATGGGAAATAAATTGCATAATAATGAAGCAAATAAATCAGTCAAATGAAACTGAAGATCAGAAGGAAGAGAAGGTTCAAGAGAACGAGGAAAGTGAAGAAAGAGCAGAGATAAGAGAGAGACAACAGAGGTCAAAGAGCAGAGAGTGAGAGAGACAGACAGACAGACTACTAGAGAAGAGCTGGTCAGCAGACAGCCCGCTCTCCCTCCCTCTCACACGCCGTATAAACAACGTATTGGTGTCGCTTAACTAGATCCGTTCGTACCCGACAAACTGACCTCAGCCGATGCTGAGAAAGCTTCAATATGGGCTAAAAACCCATTCATTTTGACGGATTGATCAATTCCGCTAAAATTGAGAGAAAGGAGATGGAGGGAATGAGTGGGAAGGCCATCTGAAGGATTGTGATTATAGAGAGAATAAGTTAGGAGGAGAAAAGATGGAGATAAAGAGAGAGCAATGAATTTGTAAATGATGAAAAATCTAGATGAAACAGAAGGGAGAGGAAGGAAAATGTGAAAAAAAAGGAACGTAGGAAAGGCAGAAGATGTAGGTAGGTAAATATATTAGAAGATGAAGAAGAAGGGAAGGATAAGATAGGGGGAGAGGAGGAGCAGATATGGGTAAGGAGAAGGTCGCGGTATAGGTGAAGAGAATAAGGTAAGAGTAGAGCGAGGGAGAAGATATAAGGGTTGAGAGGAGTCCATTCACCTGGGTTCTAGGAGACTCGAACCGCGGGCCCCAGGGTGTAATCGCCGAAGCTCTATCGACCGAGCTACTGAGTAGTCTTGTAGATGGAGGAATGAGTGGGAAGAGCTGAGAGGAGGTTAAGATACGGGCGAAGAGGAGTTAAGGAGGAAAACGAAGAGGTAGGGTGTGTAGAAGAGGAGAAGACAGAGGAGGAGGAGGTAGAGTTTCAGGGTATTTGGAGGTGCCATCTTAAATTCCATAAGTTCATGGTTATATCAGAGAAAACAAAGAGAAAGAATATAAGAATCAATGAAACTGCAGAAGGCCTAGGGGGACCCATACGAGGCAGCTCCTATTTATATATATCCACCCAAACTCATTCCTATATATGTTTAACCTTCACCTGAAACAATGAAGGGATCCTACGTCTATTATATTACGCGGAAATTGGTTTCACATATCGACAACCCTGTTACCAAACCAGTATTTACCCAGGTCTTTCTTAAATCTATACATGTCCAACTTATATCCATTGTTTCGTGTTCTATTTTGTGTTGATATATTATTACATTATTAATGTCTCCTTGGTTATGCCCATTCATCCACTTGTACACCTCTATCATGTCACACCTAATTCTTCGCCTTTCTAGAGAAAGTAAGTTAAGTTTTTTCAATCGTTCTTTATATAAAGGTTTCTGATTTGCGGGATTAACTTTGTCATCCTACGCTGGACGCTTTCTATTGAATTTATATCCATTCTATAGCATGGCGACCAAAACTGAACTATCTAAATGAGGCCTAACAAGAGTAAGATATAGCTGAAGAATAGCACCAAGTGTCTTGTTACCAACGTTTCTACAAATAAATCCTGGTGTCCTATTTGCCTTATTTCGAATATTTATGCATTGATTGAAATTTTGGCTTTAAATTCTTACTAATCATAACTCCTAATTCCCTTTGTCAATCAGACTTCGCCATCTCAACCCCATTCAGCTCATATCACAATCGACTTGAGAATGGTCCAGGACGGACCGAAACGTCGTCGTCCCTTCACCTTCTAGTGTGTGGTCTGGTCATCATATCCTGTAACTCTATCATCATTACTTAGTCTCAGAACCTTACAATCCTCAGCATGAAACTACATCTGTCAATCCTTTGACCATTTCCAACACGTATTTAAGAGAAATCACAGATATCTCTTCCTTGAGGAAGTACAATTGTGTCGGACTTAATCAAGCCAAGAACTGGAAGCTCGCTGACATAGACTAGAATCCTCCACTCGTGGGGCGATTGTCGAGACTTAACTCCATATGTACACTATAACACGGATAAATATGAAGCTCACTCTACACAGAAATGCAGATAAGATCAATTAACGTATGTAAACCAACTCTTGAAGCAGTCTTGGCTGTATTGTGACCTACACCCGTCAAGCCGCTTCCTTCAGATCATCAACACTTACAAACATGAAATCCTTGCGACCATCAACACCTACACTTCTTGCGGCTATGGACAGTTACCCATCCTTGTGCTCATCAGCAGGCAATTCTTATCGCACTGACAGCTACCAATCCTTGTTGTCATCAACACCTACCAATCCTTGTTATCATCAACACCTACCAATCCTTGTTGTCATCAACACCTACCAATCCTTGTTGTCATCAACACCTACCAATCCTTGTTGTCATCAACACCTACCAATCCTTGTTGTCATCAACACCTACCAATCCTTGGGGTTAATCAACACATGCAATTTATCTGGTAATCAACACCTATCAATCTTTGTTGCAATCAACAAGTTCTATCCTTATGGCCATAATCCTCAATCAATCCTTATTGCCGTCAACACCGTCCATTGAACTCTGCTTCAGTGTCCAATGGAAGATCACACTGATGATAACTTCTCCCCCGTCTGCAATGACAATTAATTACGGTAAATGCAAATAGATAGCATATAAACGCTTTGAATTAGAGACTCGCATTGTTTAGCACAAGATATTTTTGTATTATCTTTACTATTATCACAGCACTGCACGAGGACCTTGTTACACAAGCAACAGCGACAGGGATTAAACCGAGAAACTGAGGTTCAGTATAAATGGAATAAGTTCATAATTATACCTAAAACCTGTATCTGATGGAATACACAATTTGTAAAGCAGAATAAAACGCATAAAATAGTTGACTTACTATATTGACCCATATCTAAAAAATATTGACCTTCGCATCACAGTGGTCTGTGTGTCTATCAGTTACTTTCTTCCTGTTTCTAAATTAGAGATCAGTGGGTCGCCATGGAAGAGCGCAGTCGTGGGAATCGAACCCCAGAATTATATATACTATAAACATTCAATATCACAGTCCATAAATAAACAAGGCTCACCCGCTGGTGGGGTCGCGACCTTTCCCACATCGATTTCTCTGTCGGAAGCTCCGCCAACCACCATCAACATGCAACGTGATCAACTACCAACCACCATCAACATGCAACGTGATCAACTACCAACCACCATCAACATGCAACGTGATCAACTACCAACCACCATCAACATGCAACGTGATCAACTACCAACCACCATCAACATGCAACGTGATCAACTACCAACCACCATCAACATGCAACATGATCAACTACCAACCACCATCAACATGCAACGTGATCAACTACCAACCACCATCAACATGCAACATGATCAACTACCAACCACCATCAACATGCAACGTGATCAACTACCAACCACCATCAACATGCAACATGATCAACTACCGACCACCTACAACTCGCATCTACCACCAAAGACTAACTACCTATCCGGTTCTGAACGCTACTCGCGTCCGCCCGCTTCTTTAACAATACTTTACTCATAAGTACCCATTACTTTCACCATCATTACTCACTACTATCATCAATAGTAGGCATCCATCTGTCTCAGGAGACTATGGGGTCGCGACATAGTCTCAACCCCCATAGTCGAGGAGAAATTATGCTATCTTCACTGCTACCATTATCCACCTACATCATTCCCTTTCATAAAAGAAGTCTTGTCTAACAAGGCTGAAAACTGGCCTAAGGCGCGTGCTGGAGTTCCTACCAGTGCGGCCATTAAATTCGTCTCAACTTCACTACATAAAATTGAGAGATGTATTTTTATCTTGCCGGAGATCCCCGCTAGAATTTCAACGACTATTCGTGTTTTTAGAAATAACAAGCAAATTAATTATGATATTTAATATATATGAAAGACCAACATCACCGCCACCATCATCACATAGACCACCACCTCCACCATCAATACATAGGCCACCACCTCCACCATCATCACATAGACCACCACCTTCATCATCATCACATAGACCACCACCTCCACCATCATCACATAGACCACCACCTTCATCATCATCACATAGGCCACCACCTCCACCATCATCACATAGACCACCACCTCCACCATCAATACATAGGCCACCACCTCCACCATCATCACATAGACCACCACCTCCACCATCAATACATAGGCCACCACCTCCACCATCATCACATAGACCACCACCTCCACCATCATCACATAGACCACCACCTTCATCATCATCACATAGACCACCACCTCCACCATCATCACATAGACCACCACCCCCACCATCATCACACTGACTACCACCTCCACCATCATCACACTGACCACCACCTCCACCATCATCACACTGACCACCACCTCCACCATCATCACACTGACTACCACCTCCACCATCATCACACTGACTACCACCTCCACCATCATCACATGGATGATGGGGCCGGGTGTCTGAGTGGACAGCACGCTTGATACGTAATTCATGTGGACCGGGGTTCGATTCCAGGGGACGCCAGAAATAAATGGGCAAAGTTTCTTTCACCCTGAATGCCCCTGTTACCAAGCAGCAAATAGCTACCTGGGAGTTAGACAGCTGTTACGGAGCTGCTTCCTAGGTGTGTGTGTGTGCGTGTGGAAAAAAAATAAGTTAGTAATTAGTAACAGTTGAGAGGCGGGACGAAAGAGCAAAGCTCAACCCCCGCAAGCACAACTAGGTGAATACAACTAGATGAATATAGACCATCACCTCCACTATCATCACACAGACCACCACCATCATCACATAATCCGATGCCCAAAGGGTTTGGAAAGGTTGGAAGGAGGAAGAGGGACGAGGAGATGAAATTCTTGAAGAGGATTTGAACGGAGAAGGAGGAGGCTTGAAAGTTTGATGGCCTGTCCACCATGGATTGCCGTCAATTATAGATCTCGGAGTGGCGCTTGAGTTGTTCTTCCGTGGCAGAGGGCCGGGCTTGTGATGGATTGATTGATGAAGATTAAGCCACCTAAGAGGTTGCACGGGCATGAGTAGCCCGTAAGGGGGGCTTGTGGTGTGGGGGTTGGTCTTCGTGTGTGGTGAGGTGATGAGTCTGGCTTGGAGGAGGTGTCTTCTCGTTTGGGGATGAGGCCCCGTGTTGTTGTTCTGGAGCCTGACAATGCACATAGAGCTGGTAAGCAGAGGACGGCTCGCAAGCAGCTGGCAGTTGATGGTAGTTGAAAGTAATTGAAGGTAGTTTATGGTAGGTATTTGGTAGTTGTTGGTGTTTCTTCATTCTTGGGTCTTCATTCTTCTTGGGTCTTAATTCTTCATGGATCTTCATTCTTCATTCGTAGATCTTCACTCTTCATTCGCAGGTCTTCCAGACTTCAGTGCTCTTCTTCTTTTTCCTTGCAGTTTTCAGCAAACTTGGATCGTTGGGTTTTTTAGGTTTCACGGAAGTCGTGGTAGTCTTACTTCTTGTAGACGTGGCTGTGCTGTCGTTCGAGGTAGTAGGTGTGGTGTCCAGTAGGACATCATTGGTTCTGTAGTTAATCTTCCGCTGAGGCGGGGATGGTGTTCCAACTGAGTCCCATCACATAGACCACCTCCTCCACCATCATCACATAGACCACCACCTCCACCATCATCACATAGACACCACCTCCACCATCATCACATAGACCACCACCTCCACCATCATCACATAGACACCACCTCCACCATCATCACATAGACCACCTCCTCTGCTATGACCATCTTGACCATCACCTCCACCTCTGTCACCATTAATATTAACCACACCCAAAAACACCACAACCACAATCAATACCATAACTACAAGCACCACCAGAACAACCACCATCGCCCACACCACCATACAGCTACCAGGAGTCATTGTTACTGCGCATGTTGTAACACTATGTTAAGATTCTCATAAACACTGGTATATAAAAATATAAAAAAATAACTTCAGCCTCCTGTTAAGGAGCGTCGATCATGCTTACTCAGTAAAGGTACAGATCTCTTTCTCCGTCACATATTTTTTCAAAGCATTTTTCATTGTGTCAAAAATTAATTTTTAAGGTAATATTCAAATAGCGAAAAGTGTTGCGTCTCTCGACAATGTTATTAAAATGAAAAACTAAATCTCGAATTTCCACAGTGCAGGGACAGATCATTTATATATTAGTCGACAGTTTAGTTTATTCACAAGTTTTATTGATAATATTCTTGATGATATGGAAGTAACCTCTGTATATTTACGAAAGTTCTTACCTAACCTAACCTCTATAGTTCAGTGATAACAATACATAATCACTGGTGCATACGCCACCGTGTTATTAACCAAAGGGGTTTAGTAAGTTCCAAGTGAGGAACTATCACAACCACCATCACCATGGTGGCCACATCTACTTCCCCATCACCACACTGACCACCACCACCAACTCCACTACCATCACCGTGTTAACCATCACCACACCAATTATTAACACAATAAAAATCCTAATTTTACTGACCACTGCCCTCGCACAACAACAACCACCACCACCACATACACCCTCACAGTTTTGACCACCACTACAACCACCAGTTGTGCGTCTAACTCCCAGAACCATAGTAAAAAATCCATTTACCCTGCCTGATCTTGCTACGAATGTTATCACAGTTTTTTTATATATACATATGGCACAGTTACGGGGGTATAGCCACGTCGAACGAAAGAAAGTTTTCAAAGGGGAAACCAATGGACTGGATGGACACCGAGAGGAAGGCAATGAATAAGATGAAGACAGAATATTGAGCTAACTGTCAAACGAGGGCATTTGTCAGAGCAGAGTTCGCGAAGAATGACTTATACTTTTAACAGCGTAAGTTGTGAAACTGAGCATTTGACAGTCTCTGGCCGCCCAAGACGAACCTGTAGTCAAGAAATAGAAGCATAAAGCCACTATTATTTGTGATTAAAATGCAGAGCGTCTGAATATAGCTACCTTACTGATTCCAGGCAAACAATACTCACATTTTTAGTGAATTTAAGGCAGGAAAGATGAAATAACCCATAAGATTTGCAGGTATAGTGAGTGATCGCGTGAGGACGCGGAGAGTTGATGAGTTCGATGAAGCTGGAAGTGAGTGTGGACAACTGGTGAAAGTATGGCAACAGGGACAAGGCTTGGTGGCAGCGTTTATAAGAAGGGAGAAAATGCGTTTGAGTGTAATGCATATGATTTTCCCCCGAGGAGCCCTGTACAGTGGACACCTGGTCTTATTAAGCGGTGGGTTGCTGATGTGGATGACTGTTGGAGTATGATAGTGAAAGAGGAAGACTGTACAATGGGTCTTATAGTTTGGTTTGTTGAGAGAGGAATATTTTAGCTATTTTGTGCAAGTTTAAATAATATAAAGTTAAACCAGTAACTTAGTAAATGCTATGCACATATGTTATATATTATGGGGGTACCCGGCGTTACTCGGCTCTGTCTGTCTGAATGTATATATTTATATATAGACGATCATTGGTGCGGTGGTCACGGTACTGTGTACGTTTAGGGGTGATCCTAGACGGCATGGATTCGAATCCTGGCCGGGTCAAAGAGTTCTTAGTGATCTATGGCTTGCGCGTTCATGCAGCTTTCTCACATATTATATATATATATATATATATATATATATATATATATATATATATATATATATATATATATATATATATATATATATATATATATAAGTATGCTAATTAAATATTTATTACATATTGTTTATCACTGTATAACTGAAGGAGATTCGACAGAATTCAAGCAGCATATAATCCACTAATAACAGTATATTAAACAATGAATCAACAGTGCACCGAACATTTAACAAACTACACCAAACAGTATACCAACGAAATATCAAATAGAATACCAACAGTATACCAAACAGGATATCAAAAGGGTATATAAAATATGTATTCTAAATAAATAATACACGTAGAAAGGAATTAAATAGCAGGCCGAGCGACTGATGGGGGAAAAAAAGTATTGGTAACCGGGAGGTGAGCAGCCTGCAAGGACCACTCTCCTTAATGGAAACACCACAGAAAGATTTCAGCAGGGGAAGGTTACAGGGGGAGGTTACAGGAGCATTTTGTTTATGTTCCAGGAGGATTCGTCCAGTTATTTATGGATTTCAGCTATTAAAAGTTGTAGTGGAGATTGGAAAGTAACTGTTGTACAAAAATAACAAAATAACAGGGCATTTTGTTTATGTTCCAGGAGGATTGGTCCAGTTATTTATGGATTTAAGCTATTAAAAGTTGTAGTGGAGATTGGAAAGTAACTGTTGTACAAAAATGATAAAGACTCTTTATAATATCGTTTCTTGTTCTGGGACGACCGACGGGATGCTGAGAACGCATACTTCTGTGCATAATTTGCTCACAGAACATGTGAGGAATATTCTGTTAATATATCCGAGAAGAACAACTCAAGAAGTTGTTCGAGGAGGGACCGAAACGTCGGCCTTTCTTCATCTTCTGATGTGTGGTTCGGTCATCAACAACTCAAGAAAATATGTTTGCTGAAGGAGGAGGATAGTGAAGGGTTGAAATTATGTGAAATATCAGATTACTAATTCATTTGAGAGAAAAACAGTAAAATTATTAATAAGGAAAGCAATGAGAAGAACAATAATAAATGAAGTCCTAAAACTATTATATCTTCGAGACGACGTTGGCAAGTTAATTGTTGTCCCAGATAAAACCCAAGTGGTTGGGTTAGTTCACGGAGGAACCACATATATATATATATACTGTCCTGTCATAAGACGAGGCAAGAAAAGACTGATATACATCCTATTAATACCCATATTATATTTGGCGGAGAAATGAATGAAAATAAAAAAAAATGGTGTAGGCAAATGCGTTTTCCCACTCTTGTCAGAGACTGAGATTGCAGCCACTGTCACCAGCTGTTGTTGTGAGAAGAAAGATATTTCTAGGTAAAGGGGGAACGGAAGGAGGAGAGTGGTGGTCCCCCCTGCAGCAAACTTATGGTCCAGTAAATATGGTCGTCGCCCACTTGCCATGGCACGGTTCCAACAGGGTCTCCTCAGGTCACTGCAGGCGCATGTGTCTCAGACAAATATATTGGGCTTCTATGCCTTAGGTTCGATTTGACAATGCACGAAGGAATGAAGTCACAAACGCGAACCTTGGACCACAGATGACTAGATATGTTATATATATCATTGAACAGATACATTCTTTGTGACAACATATAAGACATGTATTAGCTGCATATAAGTAAGGCATTAGCTGCAGAAACAGTCGAAAGTGGATCTCTACAGACGATGAACTGACAGGGAGGTATATATATAAAAGATGTCCCCTTCTATCTACCTATCCAGATCACCACAAAGCTTTTGAGAAGATGGACTTGCCATCTACAAGCGGGATGAACGCGCTGAAGTCTAAGGGAAGACACAAGGAACACCTGCTTAGCTCCTTGGTCAGGTAAGATAGTCAATAATGTCTCCAGACGTTGACTGAGAAAAAGTTCAAAGATAAACTTTATCCCGTGAAGATTGACGTTGCTGTCGCATCCTGCTGCAGCAGGAGCTTATGTCTCGGTTAAAACTTCTGCCAGCGTCTCTACACTCTTCTTGCACCAGGAACTGTTGCCTAGACGCGCCCTTCCTCCACTCGTTGCATTCAGCTAATGTGATTTCTGTCGAAATCTAGCAAAACTATTACTAGAAACCTAGTAATCTAGCAAAGGTTGGCTGCGGTTGTTTCCTTTCTTACCCTAAATATTCATTTTTACAAAGTGGACTTTTCCGATTGCAACAATTCACATTGTGATTACTCGTTCCATAGTCGCTATAAGTATTACCAATTTTGGATGACAGAGTGGAATTACCCTCGTCATGATTTAAAAACAAAAACAGTTATTGGAAAATGGGCGAGGTCAATGGCACAGCAAAATTTGCTAATATGTGTGTGTGTATATACATATATATATACATACATATATATATATATATATATATATATATATATATATATATATATATATATATATATAAACACATTGACTACTTCTCCCATGAAGCATCGAACCCTGGCCCACCAAGTGGCACTCCAGCATGCTAACCATCACTCAACCATGCTGGACTGCCACTTGGTGGGCTAGGGTTCGATGCTTCATAGGACAAGTAGTCAATTTGTTTAAATATAACTTGCGTGTTCTTGCAAGTGAGTGTAATATATATGTTGTACCTAGTAGCCAGAACGCAGTACTCGACCTACTATGCAAGGCCCGATTTGCCTAGTAAGCCAAGTTTTCCTTAATTTATATATTTTTCGATTTTTTTTTTCTTATGAAATGATAAAGCTATCCATTTCATTACGTAGGTTATCTTGAGATGATTTCGGGGCTTTAGTGTCCCCGCGGCCCGGTCCTCGACCAGGCCTCCACCCCTAGGAAGCAGCCCGTGACAGCTGACTAACGTGAGTAAAGTTTTTTTATTTGAGTTAAAACTAACGAAGAAGAAGCGTTGTTGGTGACACGACACGGCAGACAGGCATACTTGTGCTACGTAAATCCTTGCATCTAAGTTTCTGGGTATTTAACATACATTAACATCTGTTTCATTTCTTACAGGCAATATTATAAATCCCAGCAGTAGTGACAGCGTTGCTGCTGCTGACGACGACTTTAACCATAGCACAAGTTTCTTTGCACACAACCCACAATATTGGCTTCACCGCAGGTTAGGTTAGGTTAGGTTAGGTTAGGTTAGGGTTAGGTTAGCTGTCTGTCTTGTCAGGAGAGTGAGTCCTCGTCTGATGATGTTATTAGTATTCCTGGTGGTCTTGGCTGCTCGCTTCTGAATTTCCAATGACGTTCAGGTGGTATTTAAGATGTAGGAATGAATTGATGAGGCATTGGCACTCGTCTTCACGAGAATTATTGGCGATATATCCTCAAACCTCGTAGAATGAATTCAGTTACTGTCACTCGCTTCACCTTAATAACATGAGGAGAGTTATATCATCTAGGTGGCTTTTGAAGGTTGGTTTCCTTATGAGTATGTGCTTGAGTATGTTACCATCTTTCATCATAAACGTGTCTATGAAAGGGGGGAGGGAGTGTCATCTCTTATTATTTCTAAAGTAAACTGCAGAGTTAATTCAGCTTCAAGTCAGTTTCTAAAATTATCCAGCTGAAAAGAGTGTGGTTTGATTATTAAGACTTCATAGTGCTACCGACGACGCCGGTGAACGGTACTGTTGCCAGGGATTTCATGAATAAATTAGCGAGCACTAATTTATTCTCAATTCTAATTTATTCTCAATTCTAATTTATTCTCAATTCTAACTGCCTTCTGCAGTTACCTTTATTCTTATGTTCTAACGACACTAAAGTCTATTCTGCTTATGGTGTTTTTTCCTTATTTTTATCAGCACTTTTTTGCTTTTCACTACTAAGGTAAAATTTGTAGGCATATTTACATAAATCATATTTCATACGTAGGTAAAACATCATGAAGCAATCTAAGTGTGCATTTGCAGGTGACCTGTTACGGTAGACCAGACCACACACTAGAAGGTGAAGGGACGACGACGTTTCGATCCGTCCTGGACCATTCTCAAGTCGATCGACTTGAGAATGGTCCAGGACGGACCGAAACATCGTCGTCCCTTCACCTTCTAGTGTGTGGTCTGGTCAACTTACTTTAGCCACGTTATTGTGACTCATCGCCTGCACCTGTTACGGTACTTCGGTCTTCATTAGGATTCAAAATATAACTTATTTAAAAATATTCTAAGCAAAGCACAGGAGCGTAGTATACCATACAAATTGAATAAATCGAATAATTATGACCCGAAATGGAAAACAAATGATCTGAAGAACATTACAGGTAGATAGAAAGCTTGGTACAAAATGATTAAGAATGGAAATGTCAGTTTAGTACATTAATTCTTCGAACTGGTTAGAAGTGTTAAAAAAAAGAGAGATAAGGAGGGAAAAAAGAAACTATGAACACAAGAATGAAGATAACTGAAGAAGGTCTATTGGCCCATATGTGGCAGCTCCTATTTATAACCACCTAAGCTTTATTTTAACTCCATTTATACTAACTCTTTGTTTCCTTCGGTATAGCCATGCCCTAATCCAACTTGATTAATATAGCACCCCAATACCAGGAGACTCTATCTTTTAAATCAGTTTTACATACGGCACTGTATCAAAAGCTTTGCTAAAGTCAAGTTACATAACATCATAAACCTTACTATTATCAATTGCCTCAACTAAGCTGGAATAAAATTATATCAAATTTGTTCAACATGAACGGCCATTAGTAAAACCATGTTGTGAATCATTTATTAATTTAATTTTTTCAAGAGGAAGACGAATGGTATTTGCAATTATCGATTCAAGCAACTTTCCCACAATAGAGGTTGGGCTAATTGACCGATAGATATGACGCAAGTGATCTATCTTCTTTCTTGAAAATTTGTTCCACATTAGCAACCTTCCATGACTCTGGCACTCTGCCTGACTCTAATGTTTTATTAAATATGGTAGACAATTGCTTGCAAAGCTCCTCTTTGCATTCTTTAAGCACTCAGGCAAACACTTTGTCCGGCCCTGGGGATTTGTTTGGCTTGAGTTTCACTATTTGTTTAATAACATCATACCTGGTGACTGCTCAGGTAGTCAACCTGCCCTCTCCCTCTCTCTCTCTCTCTCTCTCTCTCCCTCTCCCTCCCTCTCTCTCTCTCTCTCTCTCTCTCTCTCTCTCTCTCTCTCTCTCTCTCTCTCTCTCTCTCTCTCTGATAAGAGCTGTCTCGTATGGGCCAAGTGGCCTTCTGCGGTTTCCTTAATGTTCTTATGTATTTGGGCATGAGAATCAGTGGGCCACCCAGCCTGCTGGCCCACCTGGACCATCCAGCAAAAGAGACAGTGGGTCACCCAGCCTGCTGGCCCACCTGGACCATCCAGCAAAAGAGACAGTGGGTCACCCAGCCTGCTGGCCCACCTGGACCATCCAGCAAAAGAGACAGTGGGTCACCCAGCCTGCTGGCCCACCTGGACCATCCAGCATAAGAGACAGTGGGCCACCCAGCCTACTGGCCCACCTGGACCGTCCAACATAAGAGACAGTGGGCCACCCGGCCTGCTGGCCCACGTGGACTATCCAACATAAGAGACTGTGGACCACCCGGCCTGCTGGTCCACCTGGACCATCCAACATAAGAGATAGTGGGCCACCCGGCCTCCTGGCCCACCTGGACCATCCAGCAAAAGAGACAGTGGGTCACCCAGCCTGCTGGCCCACCTGGACCATCCAGCAAAAGAGACAGTGGGTCACCCAGCCTGCTGGCCCACCTGGACCATCCAGCAAAAGAGACAGTGGGTCACCCAGCCTACTGGCCCACCTGGACCGTCCAACATAAGAGACAGTGGGCCACCCGGCCTGCTGGCCCACCTGGACCGTCCAGCATAAGAGACAGTGGGCCACCCGGCCTGTTGGCCCACCTGGATCGTCCAGCATAAGAGACAGTGGGCCACCCGGCCTGCTGGCCCACCTGGACTATCCAACATAAGAGACTGTGGACCACCCGGCCTGCTGGTCCACCTGGACCATCCAACATAAGAGATAGTGGGCCACCCGGCCTCCTGGCCCACCTGGACCAGCAGCTGTCAGGTGAATGTCCGAGGTAACACGTTTTCATATTCATCTGGCAAAACCAACCGTGGGTGTGTTAATGGATGGGAAGAGGGAGAGAAGGCCGGGGAGATACAAGGATGGAAGAGGATGTAGAGAAGGAGAGGAAAGAAGGAATGAAGAGGGAGAGGTGGAAGGAAGGATGAAAGGAGACGCGTTGGATGAGAGAGACAGAGGATGTAAATGAAGGAGTAGAGGAAAATGGAGTAAAACAAGTGAGAAAGAAGGAGGGAGAGAGTCATAAAGGGAAGAAGGGGAAATATAAGGAGAGACAGAAATAGAGATGGATGGAGGACGAGAGAGAGAGGACTGTACAAGTGGAGGACACGTGGAGGGAGCTGACTCTATATATAGCTACAGTAGTCAGCACTTCACTCGCTTCTGAGTGGGATGAAGGATGCTGCGAACATTTTTTTTTTAAACCATTTTCACTTATGTTCTCTCCTCAACCACTTGGGCTGGACGGTAGAGCGACGGTTTCGCTTCATGCAGGTCGGCGTTCAATCCCCCAACGGTCCAAGTGGTTGTTCACCATTCCTTTCCTCCCCGTCCCATCCCAAATCCTTATCCTGATCCATTCCCAGCGTTATATATAGTCGTAATGGCTTGGCGCTTTCCCCCTGATAGTTTCCATTCCCTTCAAGCCCTCAGCACCTGTGTAGTACCGACCTCACTACCTGGGTGCTCTACCCTCAGCACCTTTGTAGTACTGACTTCACTACCTGGGTGCTCTACCCTCAGCACCTTTGTAGTACTGACTTCACTACCTGGGTGCTCTACCCTCAGCACCTTTGTGTTTCACATTGTTAACAGAGAGCATATGTCTTCATTGTCCTCATCCTACCTCGCCAGGCTTCAGAGCACCTACATTCTAGCCTGTCCTCACCCGGTACTTGCTGTTGGTGTTATAGTCGCCCGAATGAGACACACTACACGGGCTCACCATAGCCCGTGCTACTTGGAACTTTGGGTTCCGAGTAGCTGAATCTAAAACAACAGCTAGAATATCACGGAGAGCGTTGTCTAGTTGCATAGCTTTAGTGTGGGGTGGGGGGGGGGGGGGGATTAGGTGCTCCATTACTATGCTAAGTTCCTCCTCAGCATCCTCATCATCTCTACAGTCGACCTTATCTCTTGGTTCCTTGTGCTCATTAACACTCCTCCCAGGCTAATGCTCTCTCTCTCTCTCTCTCTCTCTCTAAATTAGTGATCATGCAAGTGATCACTCGCGTATGGGTGGTGGCAAGTGAGAGGACCTTAGTGTTGTAGACCAGACCACACACTAGAAAGTGAAGGGACGACGACGTTTCGGTCCGTCCTGGACCATTCTCAAGTCGATTGTGTCTGTCTGGTCTACATACTTCAGCCACGTTATTGTGACTCATCGCCGACCTTAGTGTTGTGAAATAGTAAAAATCAAAACAAGAAAAGTTAAGGCGTAACTAAATTAAAATGTAACTTAAGATCTGTGGCCTGAGAAACCTTCGAAGCTGCGGACAAATCGTCTGTTCTATGTGTTTTATGAGAGTACGGGCACATTATTGACGATAGAAAATGTCTGGTAATTTTCCCGAGATCAGTGAATAATGATGCATATTATTATAAGACAAATTTTGTTTTCAAATTTGTGTTTCGAAAATATTTAGCTTTGTAGTTTGTAGGAATTGCCAAAATTAGTCATGGGGGTTTTAATGTTGCCACTGGCACGCTGTTCTTTTTTAATTCTGCCGGCCCCTTACCAGTCTATGTTCATCCCATACCCCAGACCATTCCCTCTGCCAGATTGGGTGAGCTTAGCCCTTAGCGTATGGCCTTCAACTATAAACAAATTAGCATACAGACAGACATTCTCTCTTATGGTACAGATGTATCATGCAAAAATGAGAGAACTCGAGGGA